>NC_056741.1:391167777-391401747 GCF_019279795.1 Protopterus annectens | reverse complement strand
ATAAGTCCCAGTTTTTGAATGTTAGTAATAATTTTTGGAAAAAGAATAATTGTAAACAAGATTTTATGTGTTGAATGTAGTAAAATATGGAGGCTGACTTTTAAGGGGTGAGCACAGCGTAAAATAAATAGCCTGTAATTCTCTCCATCTATTAAATTAAGCTGAATATAACAATCAAACCATAGTAATAGAACCATCATGAATAGACTGCTGGTACTGTGAACATTGTTCAAATTAATCTGACTAGCATGATACACTGAATAACTAAGCCTGACAGTAGGTTATTTCACATAGCACAATGTTAAGTTGTCAATCTCGCCTTCATTCTTGCTGGATGGGTTCGGAGCCGATCCTCGGCTCCGACTCGGCACTTGCTTTAGCTCGAGAACTCCTTTTACCAGCTCGAGGCAACCCTATATCCCATGATGCAAGGCGGAACTACCTCAGATCTCGTTTGCCGCTTAGCGAAAGAGGTCTCCTTTGCCAGCTGAGGTAAGTTTTTCTTAGTCAAATAAGAAAAAGTGTAGTTAGGGGTTTATTTTTCCCTGTTAGTGTTAGTGTAGTCTGTAATTAGTTACAGCCCACCCTATTCCTATTTTTCAACCTTTTTATAAACTTTTATAAGTTTTAATTTTAATTAGTTTAGTCAGGCCTAGTTCCCTTGGTTATCCCTTCCTGTGTGTTTGTGTAAGGGATTAATTTGTGTGTTTGTTGGGACTGTTTGTGTTCTATCCTCCTAAGGATGTCAAAAGAAGGCAAGGTCTCAGGCTTCAAGAAGTGTGACCAGTGCTGTCAGAAAATGTCTCTGACAGACGGTCACACTTCTTGTGTTTATTGCCTGGGGCCTTTGCACCTGCAGGACTCCTGTGCTTTGTGTCATGCTTTTAGCCAGAGAGTCCTACAGGAAAGGAGGAATAAACTCATCCTCCGAGGTTTACTTAAACCTGAAGGTTCTCCTCCTAAATCAGGGTCAGGAAAACCTCATAAGCCACCGAAGGCTCAGGCTACAGTGTCCAAGCCTCCTCCGATGGCTCAGGCTCCGTCGGAGCCGATATCGGCTCCGGCTGGAGTCGATACTTCTTCGACTCACGTAGTGGGTTCGGTGCCGGCTGGCTCCGATACCCTGACTGCTATGGCCTTGTCGGCTCCGGCTGGAGCCGACACTTTATCCAGCTTCGGGGCCGAGAAATCCTCGGCTCCATCTGGGGTTCAAGGGACTTCGGCTCCGATGGCTTCGACCCGTAAGAGATCCCCGTCCCCCTCTATTATGAGTATTCACTCGGCTCCGGGATCTCCTCTTTTGTCGGAGCGGAGCCATCGGAGCCGATCTTCGAGATCTTCCAGGCTGTCTGACCACGACTTGGAGAGGGTGGTAAGCAGGCTGTTGAAGTCTCAGGCACTGGCCCAAATGCTCCATAGCCCGTCTCAACAGACTTCGGCTATAGCCCCAGTTCTTGAACTTCCTCCTCCGACTCCACACCAGAGTTCGGAGCTTCTTGGGACAGCGACTGTTTCGATGCCGGAGCCGATACATCCTTCGGCTCCGTCGTCTTCGGCTCCGATCTCCTCCTTGAGACCTTCCTTGGAGGGATCCGGTCATCGGTTTCCACTGTCGGCTCCGAGGGGCTAGTGGCATCGGACCCTTGTCCGACCCCGCTCTCCCTCTCGGGGCTTCGCTTTGGTAAGCTCGGCGCCGACATCGGCCTCGAGCCTTCTCTCTCTTTGGAGCCGACCATTCCTGTCTCTTCGAGCGGGTATGTTCCGGCCTCCCGGGAGAGGAGCCTTTGAGGTGATGAGGAGTGTCCTGGCCTCTGAGCCCGGTCAGCGGTCCATCCCTCTGGCTCCTCCCTCATCAGTGCCTGCAGATGCCTCTTGCCAGCCTCTTGCTCTCAGGCCCAGGGATCCATCGCCCCAGGTTTCCCCACTGGGAATTTCCTCCTCTTCCGAGGTTTCTCCTGACCCTGCAGGGGAACCCCTCGGAAGAGGACGTGTAAGAGGAAACACACAGACTCCTGAGTCTACTACATCTGATACCGACTTAGATGAGTCAGAGGGTTCCCCACGGTCCCCCTCTGAGGATGTCTCCTTTTCAGACATCCTTGAGCTCCTCAAACAGAGGGGGAATTGGCCCTCCATTGACCCCTCCGAGGATGAGTCGGTATACCTGGAGGCTTTTGGATCCCGACCCTCCACCTCCTGGGTGTCTCCGCCTTTCGACCCACTTATGCAGGTAGTGGCTCGGAAGGCGTGGGCTCCAGATTCTGTGGAACCTGTCCCCAGAAGACCATCCAAGTTCATTACGGCCCCGTCGGATAAACAGTTCCTTTCCAAAGGTGTCTCTGTGGATGCTATGGTGGTGGCGGGGGCCACTAAGAAGGAACTGGCGGATCCTTCAGTACCTGTCCATCCTCCTAACAAGGATTCTAGGACCATGGACAGGTATGGAAAGCGGATGTTTTCTTCAGCGACCTTTGCTGTGCGTTCGCTGAATTACCTTTGTCACTTCACCAGGCTTCAACGAGATATTCTCAAGGAACTGGGTGAAGTAGTCCAGGATCCTTCTGCTGCTGGGGCTCAGGAAAAGATTGCCTCACAGCTTGCTATCCTGAATTCCATATCTAACTCCTCCATGCGGCTCCTTATCTTATGCGGCCGATGGAGCGAGCAGTGCAGGCACAGGAGTTGCTCTTAGACGCCAAGCCTGGATGCGGCTGTGTAATTTTGGACCCCTTTAAGGCGTCCTTCACTAATACCCCTTTGATGGTTCGGCTTTGTTCGACCTCAAGTGAAGGATACCTTGACCAGGTGTGAGCAGGACGGTAAAACTCTTTCTGCCGTTGGAGTCCAATTTTCCTCCTTCTAGACCATATCCCAAGGGTCAGAAGGGGAAGATGTGGTTCCGTAAAGCCCAAGGAGCTACACGGACACACGTGGTCAGTTTACCCCCAGAGGCAGAGGGGTAACAATAATAGACGCCGCCCTAGAGGCAGGGGGTCCTCAGAACCAGGGCAACAGGGAGTCTCTTCCTGAGAAGCCTTTTCAGCATCCCTGAGGTGTTGCCCGACTGTCCACCCTTGGAGGCAGTCGGGGGAAGAATTTCACTGTACCCAGTAGCCTGGCAATCCCTATCCCAAGAGAAGTGGGTACAGTCGATTATATCCGAGGGTTACAAGATCCCCTTCGTAAGGTTTCCGCACCTCCACAATCCCTTCCAGACATCTCACCCGGTCAAAGGGATTTTGCAAAACAGGAGGTTTCAAAACTCCTAGAAAAAAGAGCCGTCCAGACAGTACCGGCAGACCAAGTAGGATCCGCGTCTACTCAAGATTCTTTTGGTCCTCAAAAGGACGGGAGATTGGAGACCAATATTAGACCTGAGCAATCTGAACAGATTTGTCAAAAAGGCAAGATTCCGGATGGTCACGCTTCAGTCCATTCTGCCTTTTCTGGGCAAGGACAACTGGATGTGCTCTATAGACCTTCAGGATGCGTACTATCACATAAAGATTCACAGGCGCTCCAGGAGGTTTCTCCGCTTTTGGCTAGGGACCAGTCATTACCAATTCAGAGCCCTGCCCTTTGGCCTCACTTCAGCCCCCAGAGTTGGTTTGGTTTGAGCATTATCAGTATGGAGAGTGGAGGTGTTGGACCGGATATTTTGAGCTTGTTGGAAGCTATTAACCAGAAATTGCAAGAACATTCCAAGCAGATTCAAACCTTGGTCGAATGTCAGCAGAAGGAGAAGTTTGTTAACAATGAATGCCCTAATGTTAAAAGAAAAAGGGATTTTGCAACCGTGGTCGGAGAGGGTCGTAACTCTACTGAGGTGAATACTGGTGTGAGGTCTACGAATCCTTTACCCATGATAAATATAGAAATTAACAATTCACAACCTGAATTTGATGTTAACAGGTGGAAAGCAAATTCATTTAACTTTCAAAGAAATGTTAGAATAGTTAGTGCTGATAGTAACGTGGATAAACATGAACATAAAACTATGGCACAACAGTTAAATGACTTTGAGAAAAAATTATTTAATTTCAAAAAATTGCAAATAGAAAATGAATATTTACAGAAAAATATTGAATGTGGCTATGTACCAAAAGGCTTGCGTGCGTGGACGTATCCGAATGGAATTAATAACAACAAGCAAATGCTAGAAGAAGTTCATGAACTATATAATAAAATGGGACTTGAACTCTTAACTATCATAGTGAAGTATAATGATGAAAAAATAGCCATTCTCTTGTCTGAACTAGAAAAGATAAATGAATCCATTACAACTGATTTATATTTTGATCATTATTTCACCAACTATAACAATTTGTTGGCAGAAATAGACAATCAATGTGAGAATATTTTCAAAAGAAAAGCTAAAAAAATTGAAAGGGACAGTAATGAATATAGGCGTAATATTGTATTCCCGAGGTCTGAAGGCAATTGCTATGGCATGGTTCCTTTAAGTAAAATACGCTACAATAGTGAGCAGGAAGTAGAATCAACGGAGGAGAATATAAATTACCAGCATGAAAGGGTGGAATTCCCTTTAGAAGCGGAACCACGGAGGTCGGAAAGGTTAAGGGGGCGGAATTACCAACAACACGTGGAAAGCAGCTCTTCCGAATACAGCAGACAGGGAGCAAAACCGAAGCATCTAACCAATGTAAGCGGCAGGAGCAACCGGACTTGTTGAATTATATAACAGCTGTGACTACATCTATACACACAGGTGAGCCTGAATTAATTCAACAACTTGACCAGTGCTCGGCAATGTCTTTTTACGCTTACGCTTAAGTTATAACGCTAGTAGAAATGGTTTTGATAACATCAATCCACTTTGTAACATCGTTGACATCAACGAGAGCATTCATCCTGCTCAAGCTACAGCGTTAAGTACATATTTACCATCAGTTGTCTCTGAAGATGGTGCAAATAGTGACTTTGATGTGAGCGTACCTGCTAATGAAAACAGTTTGGCTTTCAATGCAAGGTCGACTAAATTTCGCACCAATTTATTCAATGATGTATGTGATGACAGCTGTGAGCAACCGTTGGATATTCCAGCCCTAGTAACATCGTTTAGTGCAAGCAGTGAGTTGAGCCTAAGTCGCACTGCTAGTGGAAATGGTTTTGATAATAATACTCAATTTGGTAATGCTGTTGACACTAGTGGTAGCATTCATATTGCCCAATCCACAATGCTAAGTTCACATTTTACATCAGTTGCCGCTGAATATGGAGGGGATAGTGAATCTTCCAGATTTCATTTTCATCCAAGGGCAAATGAAATTTTGGACATTTATCTAACGGCTACTAATGATACGGGTGAACATACGGTTCATCAAAAAGCTTACGATGGTTTTGGACATCCAGCTCATGTTGAAAATAATGCATTGGACATTGTTAATAATGTTGTAGTTTGTAATTGTGAAATTTGTACACGACGCATATACAATGACTCCGAGAGTACACATGATGATGCCTTTTCTGACTTGTTTGGTGTTAATTTTGATTTAATTTTTGAGGATACGGGCAATGATGGTGGTGGACATGTACAGTTAGGTAGGGGGCTAACTAATGGTAATACTAACACGGGTGCCGTGCAGGTACCAATATTTATAAATTATGTTGATACACCGACTACAGATAGGTCTGTTGTACCCCTTTTGAGCCTTTGTGCTCGATCATTGGAGCAACGCGAATATGAACAGATTGTTATGAGTTCTGATTCAGATAGTATAAAGGATAATGATTTACTCAGCACGGAAGGAGAGAGTGTTTCCCTCAGTAATATGAGCTTGCATACATTTCCAACGTTTTTTGGGGAAGTTGGTATATGTGCAGACACAGATGAATCTACAAAAGAGCAGGTCAATGTTACATCTTCATATAGCACAAGTGAAAATATTGTAGATTGTGCTATTGAAGACTTAGTTCAAGTGTTACAGGAAAATCCTGCATTGAGTATGCATAATGGACCTAGTAACCCTGTTATTATAGTTAATACTTAATAAGGATTTCAAAATTTATAACTATTCCACTACAACCATCAGTGAGCAGCACGCCGATTTATTGGCAAAGGGCTTAACATTTGTCCCATTGGCTCGTGGGAGTCTAATTAACACACTGGTTGATTTAAAAATCTTGGTAAGAAAGATGAATTTAAGACTCCTGTTTGACAAGGGAGAACATAATCAGGGTGGCTTGTCATTGAAAAAGCCAAGTAGATATATGCCTCCCTAATAAAGTAACCAATGCGTATGAGAAATTATGCGAATGGGATATCAGGGAACACTATAGGTGGGCAAAAAACTCTGAATCTAGAAAAATATTCAACTTAAATGATAATTTGACTGCTAATGAGCGTAAATTATTGGATAATTTAATCAATGATCCTTTACTAAGAACAATGAAACCTGACAAAGGCAATGGATTGGTATTGATGGATAGGGTGGATTATATCAACAGTATCAAATGGATACTAGCCACGGATACATATGAAGTGGTTAGTTTGAATGAGTTAAATTCGGCTTTCAGAAACGTCTCCTTGATTATTGAGGATCTTTTATGGCAGGGGCACATTAATGAGGAGGAGTTTAGATACCTAGATAATGATTATCCGGTTGCAAGCAGGATATTTGGTGTTCCAAAAATCCACAAGGGACTGAATAATCTGTCTTTTAGACCAATAGTTGATGGCAATCGTTGTAAGACTTATTTTATAAGCAAATTCTTGGATTCCGAACTACAAAAAGGTTTAAAAGTATTTAGTTATATTACTAAGGACTCCTGGTCTTTTTTGGAAAGATTGAATAACGTTAAATTTAAGAAGGATACCATCATGGTAACTATAGATGTAGTAAATTTGTTTTCTGTGATTCCTACAGACACAGGACTAGAATGGTTGGAGATGGAATTGTTAAAGACTGGATTATTTGACCAGGATAGAATCAATCTGATGGTGGTACTTATGGAAACAGTACTAACTAATAATTTTATTTACTTCGATGGTGTCTATTACAAGCAAAAAACTGGAGTTGCTATGGGGGCAGCGTGTGCCCCCGTATACGCCAATTATGTAATGGCGTTTTGGGAACAGGAATTTCTTTTCACCAGTAAATTTATGACTAACATAACTTTTTATACGCGCTTCCTAGATGATCTGTTTATCTTGTGGGAAGGTGGAAGTGATAATTTCTCGGAGTTCATTGATTTCATTAATGGATCGGTAGGTTTCCTAAAGTTTACACATAATATGAGTAGGACAGAAATTGATTATTTGGATGTACACTTGGTTCTGAATCCAGTAGATTTAACCTTGGTATCAACTATACATAGAAAAAGTACGTTCTCCAACTCATATTTCAGTTATACAAGTAACCACCCTGACCATCAGAAAAAGACAATAATATAAGGACAGATGGTCAGGGCTGCGAGAATGACAACCTTGGAGGATGATTTTATTAAGGAACTTGAATTAATTAAATCTATGTTCATAAGGAGAGGATATCCATTAGCATTATGTGATAGTGTGGTCAATGAGGTAAAATTAAAAAGGACCAATGGTATTTATTGGGCCCTTTTAAATAACAAGCAGGGATTAGTACAACATAATAGTAGGTCTTCCATAGTAACTATGCATGAGATCAGTCTTGAAAATGTGGCGAATGATATACACACTGAGGGTGAAACAGCATTGTATTTTATAACTACCTTTTCCTTTGATGCTCCTATATTGTTGACATTGTGGTCAACAATTGGAAAATGCTCAGAATAGACCAAGCAGTTAGTAGTAAGTTAGGGGGAGCACCCAAGTGTGTGTATAGGAAAGGAGTTTCCTTTAAACAACTTTTGGAGAAAGGTGATAACACACAAACACCTAGTGGTAGAAATAAGGGTAATTATAGATGTGGAAGATGCAGTGTTTGCCATTTAATCAAACTTACAGGGGCCAAATTTACATTGGCTGGAATCAATGTTAAAATAGAAGCCCACTTTGATTGTTATTCAACAAATGTGGTTTATGTGGCTACATGTACACAATGCCCTGCTTTCTATATAGGTAAAACTTGCAGGGCATTAAGGGAACGGATTATCGAACATCAGTCAGATATAAGACTAGGTAAGACGACTAATGCATTGTATAGGCACATTGGGAGTAATAGTGGACATGGATTTATGTTTAGTGTCTTACAACAGATAACATTGGATAAATTAGGTAGGAAATTGGATATACACTTAGATATAGCAGAGATGAGATGGCAGTTGTTAACTAACGCACAGGAAGCCCCTGGGATTAATGATTGTATTTCCATTATGCCCATTTTAAAGTTAAAAAATATATTGGGGTAACAACATCTGATTTATTCTTATTTTCAATTTTACGTTCCATAATTGTTTTAATTTTATTTAATTTCATCTTCATTTCCATTTTAATTTCTATTTTTAATACTGCCAGTAGTAACAACAGATTCATAATGCAACCACAACCATATATATTGGTATTTGTACATAAAGGCGTTTGTAATATGGCGTATTTAGTATTTTGATTTTGTTCCTTCTGCTGTACGCTGTCTTTTTAAATTTTAAACTTCAAAACTTCAATTTGTATTGATGGGTGTCAACCTTTTTATAATTGGTGATGATGTCATTTTAAGGTGTATATAAGGGATTTTATTTTATTCATTAAGTGTTCTGATGAAGTTGGATTAAAGACGAAACCTAGGTAAACTCGTGTGGTCCTGTGTTATTCTGGTTGCTTCTTGGAGCTCAAGTACTGGTTCCTTTTTGTTATTGGTTTGGTTTGAGCATTATCAGTATGACCAGTCATTACCAATTCAGAGCCCTGCCCTTTGGCCTCACTTCAGCCCCCAGAGTGTTTACCAAATGCATGGCAGTGGTCACAGCTCACCTGAGACGTCTAGGATTCCAGGTGTTTCCTTATTTGGACGACTGGCTCCTCTCCGCCACCACCAAGTGTCAGCTTCTTCAGTCCAGAGACTACACTCTTCAGCTTTGCAAGAATCTGGGAATTTCAGTAAATTTCATAAAATCTTCTCTGCTGCCTTGCCAATCTATCACCTTTATAGGCGCAGAGTTAAATACCGTCAAAATGTTAGCCAGACTAACAGATCAAAGAATTCTGGACATCCAAAAATTTGTTCGGCTTCTGTTACAAAGCAACAAGATCAAAGCCAGGTTTGTCCTGAAAGTTCTAGGCCTAATGGCTGCGGCCATTGTTCTTTTACCACTGGCTCGCTTTCACATGCGTCTCCTGCAGTGGATGCTATTCACGCAGTGGTTGTATCACAATCTTCCGATGAGACACGAAATCTTAGTAACACAGTCGTGCAGGGCTCATCTGGGCTGGTGGATATCTTCCCTGTTCTTCATAAGGGCCGACTCTTTTTTCCCCCTCCTCCAGTTGCCACAGTCACCACGGATGCCTCTCTGATCGGGTGGGGGGGCATTATCAGGGCAGGATGGTCCACGGACGTGGCAACCCATAGAATACCATCTGCACATAAATGTCCTGGAGATGAGAGCAGTGCTTTTAACGTTGCAAGCCCTCGGCGACTTTCTTCCCATGGGACTATTGCAGTACAGACGGACAACATGAGCGTGGTCTGGTACATCAACAAACAGGGCGGAACCAGGTCCTATCCCTTATGTCGAAGCTCTCAGACTTTGGCAATGGGCGATCTCTTCTCAGCGGTTTCTGATAGCAACGCACATCCCCGGCAGGTCCAACCTATTGGCGGACAGGCTAAGCAGATCTATTCTGATGCCTCACGAGTGGTCTCTCAATCAATCTGTAGTGGATCAGATTTTTCTGAAGTGGGGCACTCCTTGTTGCGATCTTTTCGCTACCCCTCAAAACAACAAGTGCCCAGACTATTTCACTCTATTTCCCCTTCCAGGCCAACAACTGAGAGACTCTCTAACCCAGGATTGGCCTCGGGGACTTCTTTATGCTTTTCCTCCCTTTCCATTGATTCCACAAGTCATTCAGAAAGCCACCGTTTTGAGAGCCAAATTGATCCTCATTTCTCCTTTTTGGCCTCGACAGATTTGGTTTCCGTCTCTGCATCGTCACCTTCTGGTGCAGCCCTGGCATCTGGACCCAGTTCGGATCTTTGATCCACCAGTCGGGTCAGCAGCACCGGGCCATTCATTCTCTCAACCTCACTGCTTGGTTGCTCCACTTCCTTCCCTAGCCAGGCTACCAATGATTTCTGACTCAGTCAGAGACATTTTAGTGTCTTCTTTGAAGTCGTCCACTAGGACTACTTATGCTAGCAAGTGGCGACGGTTTTCGATGTGGGCAAACTCCAGAAATATTGATCCTTTTACTGCTCCCGTACATTCTGTTTTAGATTTCCTAGTGGAGGTTTTTCATTCGGGCTCCTAGTCATCTACAGTCAAAGTACAACTGGCTGCCATTTCCAAGTATCATGTTGGCTTGCATGACAATAACATCATGTCTCATAGATTATGCAAGGCCTTTTTGAGAGGAGTTTTTCTCCTAAAACCACCTATAAAGCATCCTCCTCCGCAATGGGATCTAAACTTAATGTTAGCATCCTTGATACTACCTCCTTTCGAACCGTCTGCTTCATGTTCTTTGAAGTTATTGACGTGGAAAACTATATTTTTACTGGCTGTCACTTCTGCAAGAAGGGTTTCCGAGATTCAGGCTCTCTGTATTTGTTCACCTTATTTGTTTTCATAAGGACAGGCTCTTGTTATGAACTAACCCTTCCTTTCTCCCCAAGGTTGTATCTCAAACCAATATTAACCAATCTATAGATTTACCAGTCTTTTTCCCCTAACTATTCTGACAGAGCTGAACAGAAATTGCATTTTTGGATGTCCATCGTTAGCTCAGGTACTACTTGCATAGGACTAAACAAATTAGAAAATCGGACCAATTGTTTGTCTCTTATGCAGAAAACAGGTTAGGTCTTCCAGTTTCTAAAGTGACCTTATCCAGATGGTTGACTTCCACCATTTCCTATGTGTACTCTCTCAGAGGCAAACAACTACCTTCTAAGCCAAAAGCACACTCGACCAGGAGTCTATCCACTTCTGCAGCTTTTCAGGATAGACTTCCCATTGATACCATTTGTGCAGCAGCTACTTGGGCCACGCCTCATACCTTTGTTTCTCATTACAAGTTGGATTTGGCCTCCAGAGATAGGGCCAGTTTTGGTTCCACAGTTCTCAAGAGTCTGTTCCATTGAGCCACCCGGGATACAGGTGCTAGGGCGCAGTCCCATCCAGCAAGAATGAAGGCGAGATTGACAACTTAACATTTAGAAGTTATGTACCTACCATAACGTTCCATGTTAGTTGTCTTCTCTCGCCTTCTTTCTTCGTCCTCCTCCTTCCTTGGCCTGGACAGATCTTGAAGAGTTCCTATTAGTTTGTTTCCTCTGGATCTTTGTTATGAGGACTTCTTTTAGGAAACTTTGTTCCTAATTTGGTTAGGATAACCTTTAGCAGGGTAAGTTAGCTGCCAAACGAGATCTGAGGTAGTTCCGCCTTGCATCATGGGATATAGGGTTGCCTCGAGCTGGTAAAAGGAGTTCTCGAGCTAAAGCAAGTGCCGAGTCGGAGCCGAGGATCGGCTCCGAACCCATCCAGCAAGAAAGAAGGCGAGAGAAGACAACTAACATGGAACGTTATGGTAGGTACATAACTTCTAATTTTCTTCTAGTCTGATTATTCTGATTATGTGTTCTTAGCCATCTGACGATACAGACTGGCATCTGTGGCAAGCTATATATATATATATATATATATATATATATATATATATATATATATATATATATATATACATACACACATTATCCCCAATTCCCACTCCCTCTTACTCTAATATACTTTCCACATACAGATTTCAGCTGCAACACCCATTCAGTATTCCTATTCAAACAACTTTACTACAATTATACAAACACTCCTGTTTCTGTTTTCCTAATTTCCTAACTTCCATCTAACATTTTTTAGCATCATTCCCAACAACACGTCTCCCTCCCACACTGCTTTGCACTACATTGGTTTATGATTAGGACCCTCCTGAACTGTACCTACCCATTAATCTACATTTCAACTTTTACTTTCCCAAATAAACCCTCACTGCTTGCTACCTTGACTACATCCTCATACTCTATACTTTCAAGCCCCTCTATTTCTTACATTTCAGAGACGTAAGAGAAGGTACCAGGACAACCTACCTATTTTCCTTCAGAGAAAATACTTCCTTTCTACCAGCTTTCAGACTCCACTGCCACAAAATATCATACAGCTCTGCAACTCCTTGCTTCCTTCTTCTGTGCTACCTGCCATCAATAAAATACAGATCCCTTTACTTAATCATGCTGCTCATCAGCTTATTCTCTACTCTTCTCTTTCTACTGAGCCATTTCCTCATCCTACCATGAGTGAATAACAGCTTTCAAAATCTCTACAACTTTGTCCCAACCACCTATCCATACTTCCTCCCTGAACTCTCCATACATCTCACCAAACATATTTAATGATGGCCATCACCTTTACCCCAAATACAGAGTGATTAACTCCATCACAAATCAAAATCAAATTAAGTGGAAAAATACTCCCCAAAAAAATCATCAATAATACCTCAATATACTAAAATCCTCCTAAGAGGAGACATTCACCCTAATCCTGGCCCCAACTATCACAACCAACATCAAGACAATTCCCTTCCACACACTGCTCTAACCCTACAATGGTCTACCCCCCCCCCCCCACTGTGGAAATCTAACTGTTGCTGTTATAACTATTAGCATGAGAAATAAAACTACTTAACTACATGACTGGATTACTCAACACAAGCCTGATATTCTTGGTATAACTGAAACTTGGCTTACACTCACCACAAACATCTCAAAATTAAACCCCTGGCTATAATACCATCAGTAATGACTGTACAAAAAGGAAATGTGGTGGTATTGCTCTGATATTTCTCAACAATTTACTTATTTACATATTTGTCTTTGTTTACCGGGAAAGTCCAACTAGGTATAACCAATTTTCAGCAGAGGCCCGGGGAGAAAAGCTCCATTTGTTTACAATGCATTATATTTAGTTCCAGTTAAACACGGAATAGTTAAATTTGCATTTGCATTTATACACATATAGTAGTTACATTTATACATTCTAAGATTTTACAGAGATAGATGTTACTAAAGGGAAAGCCCACAAAAACAACTACTACATTTCCCCCTACAACAAACCAACACCAAAATTCAATTCAGCAGACCTTCTAATTACTTTCCTGAAAATAAACAAACATCAATAAATATAAGTTACTTCTAAAGCTAAAAGAAAAAAATACACTTGACGCTAAGCTGTTATTGAGCTTTCATTCTTATTAGGTAAAAGAAATTCTTCAGAATACAGTGAATGTAATGGGAACTGCTTAAAATATGAGCTTACTGCTTAAAATATATATAATTTAGAAGAACCTCTGAATACTTGTTCTACCACTTTAAGACCTAAAGGTGTAAGTAACCCTGTGCTGCATAATTCCTTATAAATGTTTTTAAAAGTGTATGAAATATACATTAGAAAACTTTGTTTTTATAATAACTCTAATAAATGGCATAATCTTACAAACAAAGAAAAAGCAGGATGACATGACCTCATTAACAACAGAACGTTAAGAGTTATGCAAGCAGCTAAAGATACAGGACTGTTCTTATGGAGCAGGATACGTATATTAACAAAATTTAATCCACCTTATGTAATAATGAGTTTTTTCAACAGGTTAAACTAAAAGACGAATACAGACAATTTACTGTCATTGACATCACTTTAAAAAGACTTGAGATTAATAATGCCATTTCTTTGGATGAATTTAATTACACGTCTGTTAACACTCCTAGTTTGGGTAAACTATTCAGGATTCCTAAAATTCACAAAGACAAACATGATCCGCCATTTAGACACATTATCTCTAATAAAAAATACTAAGACAGAGAAAATAGCCCAATACTTAGATGCAGTTCTGAACCCATTATATCAGTCTACATCCTTCTATCTCAATGATTCATGGGCTTTTCTCAATGAATTATTTCAGAAGAAAAAGTAATTATCTAACTATGTGCTTGTTATATTAGGCATTGAGGCATTATATACTAAGAAACTTCACAAGGAAGGGTTAGAATCTCTTATAAATTTTCTATTAAAACACGCAGCATTTCCCACTAGTAGAGTAGATACTATTTTTTACATTTGTTGACACTGTACTTACTAGTAATTTCTTCTTTTTCAACAGAATCTACAGACAAATTAAAGGAGTAGCTATTGGTTTAAAACTTGCACTAGCATTTGCAAATTTAGTTAACACTTCTTGTGAACTAGATCACTTGTCTCTCATTCCTAGTGTACAGGAGTTTCATAGATGACCTATTTTTTGCCCTGAAGGGTAGTATTCCTGACTTAAACTCTTTTGTCTCTGCCATGGAAGAAAGTATTGGATTTCTTCATTTTGTTATGTCTAGTTGTGAGCATTCTATTCATTTACTGGATGCTAAGATGGTGTCACTTTCCTCAGGTTCTTTGTTTTCTACTGTATATAAAAAAGACACGCACACAATTATCTTTCTGGATTTCATGAGTCAGCATCCCTTTTATATGAAAACTAATTTGGTTAGAGGACAGTTTATTTGTTTGTCTAGATTAAGCAGTCATGATAAAGAGTGTTTTGCTCAGTCTACCTTACTCAAAAACATGTTCTATCTTAGGAATTGCCCTTCTCCATTAGTTGACAGTATTTTTGATGAGGTAACCTCAGCTAGATACACTAAATTCCTACCCATTCTACAGTTTGGATTTCAACCCCAAGTCAGAAAAATTTCTAATGATGACAGACCTCTTTGTTTTCCCATTGTTATTTCTAGAGACATGACTAACATTAGGAAAATTATTTGTAATAACTGTGATATTTTTACTGATTCTCCCCAAATAGGTTTGTCTCCATCTTTTACTTTCAAAAAATCTAGAACTATCCGTATGCATTTAGAAAACAGAGATTCCTAGTTATTTTGCCAAGCACCTAGTTCCAACACCACTTTTAAAGGCATGCAATGCTGTGGTAAATGTGTGATATGCCCTTATATTTATAAAGATGATAAATATATTTTGCATTGCAACTGCACTATTACTTTTCCCTAACATTATAACTATCATTCGTCCATGGTAGTTTATGCAGATATTTGTGTTTCATGTAACTGTTTCTACAATGGGAAAACTTCTCGTATAATATCTGATCATGTTAAGGAGCATTTAGGGGCCATTAGAGCTTTGAATATTGACAATGCACTTGCCAAACATAGTGTCACATGGTCAGATTATGTTAAATTTGAATTTATTGTTTTGGGACAGATTCCTTCTTTGGAGACTACGACTTATATCTTGAGTTAAGAGAATTGAAATGGCAGCTACAACTCAATGTAAAGGTATCCCCAAAGCTTAATGAACACATGAATATAAAGTGTGTTCTTCGTCGGTATGATTAACACAGCCCCACCCACTTCTCTCACTTTGATGTAATATTTAGGCTATTCTCTGCATTGTCATTTGATATATGTTTTATATAGTTACATGATTTAGCTTTACTTTTATATGATATGCAGTTACTCTATATTCTGTCAGTTCATTGCATTTTTTAAAAAATCTAGTTATTGTCGATTGGTTAAAATAATTCACTCTAGAACATCTTTCATGTTTACTGTCTTCTGTAATTGAATGTGCTTCATATTTTAAGCAGTTTCACTGTATTCTGAAGAAGTTCTTTTCCCTAATAAGAACGAAAGCTCAATAACAGCTCAGCCTCCATGTATTTTTTTTCCTTTAGCTTTAGAAGTGTTTTTAATATAAGGATGTTAAGTTGTCAATCTCGCCTTCATTCTTGCTGGATGGGTTCGGAGCCGATCCTCGGCTCCGACTCGGCACTTGCTTAGCTTGAGAACTCCTTTTACCAGCTCGAGGCAACCCTATATCCCATGATGCAAGGCGGGACTACCTCAGATCTCGTTTGCCGCTTGAAGAGGTCTCCTTTTTGCCAGCTGAGGTAAGTTTGAGTTTTTCAAACAGCTTAAGTCAGGGTTTATCTTCCCCCTTTCCTATTTTTTAGTGTGTAGTGTCCATACAATCACCCTATTCCCCTTATAGTTAAAAATTTTTTTTTTTTACTTTTATAAAAAGTTTAAAAATTTTCAGTTAGGCCTAGGCCTCCCTTATTAATCCCTATCTGTGTGTCTGTGTTTGTGGGATTAGTTGTGTGACTGTTTTGGGGTGTGTGTGTGAGTATTTTTGTTACTCTTTTCTTAGACTATGTCTAAGGAGGTAAAGGTCTCGGGCTTCAAGAAGTGTGACTCGTGCTGTCAGAATATGTCTCTGACAGACGGTCACACTTCTTGTGTTTACTGCCTGGGGCCTTTACACCTGCAGGACTCCTGTGCTTTGTGTCACTCTTTTAGCCAGCGAGTCCTGCAGGAAAGGAGGAATAAATTAATCCTCCGTGGCTTGCTAAAGCCGGAAGGTTCACCCACTAAACCTGGGTCCAGTAAGCCTTCCAAGCCATCTAAGGGTCAGGCTACAGCTTCCAAGCCTTCCCCGGTGGCTCCGACTCCTTCGGAGTCGAGATCGGCTCCAGCCGGAGCCGATTTTTCTTCTTCTCAGGTAGGGTCAGTTCCGATCGGTTCCGAGACCCAATCTGCTGTTGCCTTGTCGGCTCTGGCTGGAGCCGACACATTATCCAGTATCGGAGGCGAGAAGCCTTCGGCTCCATCTGGAACCCATAGGACGTCGGCTCCGATGACTTCATCCAAGAAGAGATCTCGGTCCCCTTCTTTGGAATCTATCCACTCGGCTCCGGGGTCTCCTCTTTTGTCGGAGCGGAGTCATCGGAGCCGATCTTCGAGATCTTCCAGGCTGTCTGACCACGATTTAGAGAGGGTGGTAAGCAGGCTGTTAAAGTCGCAAGCACTGGCCCAAATGCTCCATAGCCCGTCTCAGCAGACTTCGGCTATTGCTTCACCCCTTGAACTTCCTCCTCCGACTCCCCACCAGAGTTCGGAGCCGGAGCTTCTCGGGACAGCGACTGTGTCGGCGCCGGAACCGATACATCCTTTTTCGGCTCCGTCGTCTTCGGCTCCGATCTCCTCCTTGAGACCTTCCTTGGAGGGATCCGGTCGTCGGGTTTCCCTTGTCGGCTCCGAGGGGGCTAGTGGCATCGGACCCTTGTCCGACCCCGCTCTCCCTCTCGGGGCTTCGGCTTTGGTAAGCTCGGCACCGACATCGGCCTCGGAGCCTTCCCTCTCAGTGGAGCCGGGAATTCCTATTTCCTCGGAACGGGAATATTCCGGTCTCCTGGGGAGGGGAGCCTTTGAGGTGATGAGGAGTGTCCTGGCACCTGAGCCAGGTCAACGGTCCATCCCTCTAGCTCCTCCCTCTTTGGTGCCTGTAGACGCCTCTTGCCAGCCTCTTGCTCTCAGGCCCAGGGATCCATCGCCCCAGGTTTCCCCATTGGGAATATCTTCCTCTTCCGAGGTTTCTCCTGACCCTGCAGGGGAACCCCCTCGGAAGAGGACGTGTAAGAGGAAACACACAGACTCCCCTGAGTCTACTACATCTGATACCAACTTAGATGAGTTGGAGGGTTCCCCACGATCCCCCTCTGAGGATGTCTCCTTTTCAGACATCCTTGAGCTCCTCAAACAGAGGGGGAATTGGCCCTCCATTGACCCCTCCGAGGATGAGTCGGTATACCTGGAGGCTTTTGGATCCCGACCCTCCACCTCCTGGGTGTCTCCGCCTTTCGACCCACTTATGCAGGTAGTGGCTCGAAGGCGTGGCAGCTCCAGATTCTGTGGAATCTGTCCCCAGGAGACCATCCAAATTTATTACGGCCCCTACAGATAAGCAGTTTCTTTCCAAGGGCGTCTCTGTGGATGCTATGGTGGTGGCGGCCACTAAGAAGGAACTTATGATCCTTCAGTACCTGTCCATCCTCCTAACAAAGATTCTAGGACCATGGACAGGTATGGAAAGCGGATGTTTTCTTCAGCGACCTTTGCTATGTTTGCTGAACTACCTTTGTCACTTCACCAGGCTTCAAAGAGATATTCTCAAGGAACTAGGTGAAGTGGTCCAGGATCCTTCTGCTGCTGGGGCTCAAGAAAAGATTGCCTCACAGCTAGCAATCCTGAATTCCTTAACCAACTCCTCCATGCGGCTCATATCCTATGCAGCCGATGGAGCGAGGGCCGCAGGCACAGGAGTGGCTCTTAGACGCCAAGCCTGGATGTGGCTTTGTAATTTTGTGGACCCCTTTAAGGCGTCCTTCACCAATACCCCCTTTGACGGTTCGGCTTTGTTCGGACCTCAGGTGAAGGAAACCTTGACCAGGTGTGAGCAGGATGGTAAAACTCTTTCTGCCGTTGGAGTCCATTTTCCACCCTTCTAGACCCTATCCCAAGGGTCAGAAGGGAGGGAAGATGTGGTTCCATAAAGCCCAAGGAGCTGCGCCGGACACACGTGGTCAGTTTACCCCCAGAGGCAGAGGGGGTAACAATAATAGACGCCTTCTAGAGGCAGGGGGTCCTCAGAACCAGGGCAACAGGGAGTCTCTTCCTGAGAAGCCCTTTCAGCACCCCTGAGGTGTTGCCCGACTGTCCACCCTTGGAGGCAGTCGGGGGAAGGATTTCGCTGTACCCAGTAGCCTGGCATTCCCTTTCACAAGATATGTGGGTACAGTCGATCATATCCGAGGGTTACAAAATTCCCTTCGAAGGGTATCCCATACCTCAACAATCCCTTCCAGACATCTCACCCGGTCAAAGGGATTTGGCAGAACAGGAGGTTTCAAAGCTCCTAGAAAAAAGAGCCGTCCAGACTGTTCCAGCAGACCAAGTAGGATCCGGCGTCTACTCGAGATTCTTTTGGTCCCCAAAAGGACGGGAGATTGGAGACCAATATTAGACCTGAGCAGTCTAAACAGATTTGTCAAGAAGGCAAGATTCGGATGGTCACGCTTCAGTCCATTCTGCCCTTTCTGGGCAAGGACAACTGGATGTGCTCTATAGACCTTCAGGATGCGTACTATCACATAAAGATTCACAGGCGCTCCAGAAGGTTTCTCCGCTTTCGGCTAGGGACCAGTCATTACCAATTCAGAGCCCTGCCCTTTGGCCTCACTTCAGCCCCCAGAGTGTTTACCAAATGCATGGCAGTGGTCACATCTCATCTGAGACGTCAAGGATTCCAGGTGTTTCCTTATTTAGACGACTGGCTCCTCTCCGCCACCACCAGGCGTCAGCTTCTTCAGACCAGAGACTACACTCTGCAGCTATGCAGGAGTTTGGGAATTTCAGTGAATTTCGAAAAATCTTCTCTGCGGCCTTGCCAATCTATCACCTTTATAGGCGCAGAATTAAACACCGTCAAAATGTTAGCCAGACTAACAGATCAAAGAATTCTGGACATCCAAAAATACGTTCGGATTTTATTGCAGAGCAGCAAAGTCAAAGCCAGATTGATACTAAAGGTTCTAGGTCTTATGGCTGCGGCCATTGTTCTTCTACCACTGGCTCGCTTCCACATGCATCTTCTGCAGTGGATGTTATTCACTCAGTGGTCGTTCCACAGTCTTCCGATGAAGCACGAAATCTTAGTCACACAATCGTGCAGGACTCATCTGAACTGGTGGATATCTTCCCCTCTTCTTCATCAGGGTCGACCTTTTGTTCCCCCTCCTCCGGTTGCCACAGTTACTACGGATGCCTCTCTGATCGGGTGGGGGGGGCATTATCAGGGCAGGATGGTCCACGGGACGTGGCAACCCATAGAATACCATCTGCACATAAATGTCCTGGAGATGAGAGCGGTGCTTTTAACGTTGCAAGCCCTCAACGACTTTCTTCCCGCGGGGACTATTGCAGTACAAACGGACAACATGTCCGTGGTCTGGTACATCAACAAGCAGGGTGGGACCAGGTCCTATCCATTGTGTCGAGAAGCTCTCAGACTTTGGCAATGGGCAATCTCCTCTCATCGGTTTCTGATAGCAACGCACATCCCCGGCAGGTCCAACCTCTTGGCGGACAGGCTGAGCAGATCCATTCTCATGCCTCACGAGTGGTCTCTCAATCAATCTGTAGTGGACCAGATTTTTCTGAAGTGGGGCACACCTTGTTGCGATCTTTTTGCTACACCCCAAAACAACAAGTGCCCCGATTTTTTCACCCTCTTTCCCCTACCAGGCCAACCCCTGAGAGACTCTCTAACCCAGGATTGGCCCTGGGGACTTCTGTACGCTTTTCCTCCTTTTCCCTTGATTCCACAAGTCATTCAGAAAGCCACCATTTTGAGGGCCAAGTTGATTCTCATTGCCCCTTACTGGCCTCAACAAATTTGGTTTCCGTCTCTGCATCGTCACCTCCTGGTGCAGCCCTGGCATCTGGACCCAGTTCCGGATCTTTTGATCCACCAGTCGGGTCAACAGCACCGGGCCATTCATTCTCTCAACCTCACTGCTTGGTTGTTCCACTTCCTTCCCTAGCCAGGCTTCCTATGATCTCTGATCCTGTCAGAGATATCTTAGTGGCTTCTTTGAAGTCGTCCACCAGAACTGTTTATGCTAGCAAGTGGCGACGTTTTTCCATTTGGGCAAATTCCGGAAATATTGATCCCTTTACTGCTCCTGTGCATTCTGTTTTAGCTTTCCTGGCTGAAGTTTTTCAGTCAGGATCTTCTTCATCTACAGTAAAAGTTCAACTGGCTGCTATTTCCAAGTATCATGTTGGCTTGCAAGATCATAACATTATGTCACATAGACTATGCAAGGCCTTTCTGAGAGGAGTGTTTCTCCTAAAGCCGTCAATAAAACATCCTCCTCCACAATGGGATCTAAATTTAATGTTAGCATCCTTAATGTTGCCACCCTTCGAACCATCTGCTTCATGTTCATTGAAATTATTGACCTGGAAAACTATATTTTTACTGGCTGTCACTTCAGCAAGAAGGGTTTCCGAGATTCAAGCTCTCTGCATCCGTTCCCCTTACTTGGCTTTTCACAAGGACAGGGTATCCTTAAGAACGAACCCGTCCTTTTTCTCCAAAGTTGTTTCTCAAACTAATATTAATCAATCCATCGATCTACCAGTCTTTTCCCAAATTATTCTGACAGAGCTGAACAAAGCTTCATTTTTGGATGTCCATCATCAGCTCAGGTACTATTTGCATAGAACGAAACAATTCAGGAAATCGGACCAATTATTTGTCTCCTATGCAGAAAACAGGAAAGGTCTCCCAGTATCTAAAGTGACCTTATCCAGATGGTTGTCTTCCACCATTTCTTATGTGTATTCACTCAGAGGCAAGCAACTACCTTCTAAACCGAAAGCACACTCAACCAGGAGTCTATCCACTTCTGCAGCCTTTCAGGATAGACTACCCATTGATACCATTTGTGCAGCAGCTACTTGGGCCACTCCTCATACCTTTGTCTCTCATTACAAGTTAGATTTGGCCTCCAGAGACAGGGCCAGTTTTGGTTCCACAGTTCTCAAGAGTCTGTTCCATTGAGCCACCCGATACAGGTGCTAGGGACCTGGTCCCATTCAGCAAGAATGAAGGCGAGATTGACAACTTAATATTTAGAAGTTATGTACCTACCATAACGTTCCATGTTAGTTGTCTTCTCTCGCCTTCTTTCTTGCGTCCCTCCCTCCTTCCCCCTGGCCTGGACAGATCTTGAAGAGTTCCTCTTCTCAGGTTGTTTCCTCCTGAGCCTTCATTAGAGGACTCCTTTATTATGAACTTGGTTTTCCTAAGATATATTAGGTTAGTCCTTAGCAGGGTAGGTTAGCTACCAAACGAGATCTGAGGTAGTCTCGCCTTGCATCATGAGATATAGGGTTGCCTCAAGCTGGTAAAAGGAGTTCTCAAGCTAAGCAAGTGCCGAGTCGGAGCTGAGGATCGGCTCCGAACCCATCCAGCAAGAAAGAAGGCGAGAGAAGACAACTAACATGGAACGTTATGGTAGGTACATAACTTCTAATTTTAATACATGGTATGTATTTTTTGTCATGCATATTTTTTTAGTTGGTAACAGCTCTATTTGGTCACTTGTTTTCTGGACTTGCAGTTCAAGAGCGTTTTTGTTTTTTTTCCTTTCTCTATTTGCCCTGCATATGAGTGTTTTTGTTATGCCAGTATAGAACTGTATTTATAGCATATTGTGACTTTAAATAAATGTAGTTTGGAAAAAACTAAGTTGTCCTTGCCACATGAGCAATGGGTAAGGGGGGGGGGTTATAGATGTTAGAAGTTATTATGAGTCTTTGTATGTAGGTTAGATAGTGGGATTGAAGTGGTGAAAGTTAAAGAGAAAGGGAGAGGTTAAGGGAAGTGATGTAGGAGAGGGAGGGACTTAGAATAGGATGAAGTGGTAGGGCTTAGGGGAAATAGTTACATTTTGGCATGAGTTCGTTTCGAGGGTTGGCTCCATGGGTGGAGGAAGTGTCAGAAACCCTGCAGGAGGAGGTGTGGAATCTTGGATCGAGGTAGGCAGTTGGTTGGTGCGGCATTTCTGGGCTTCTTCTACACTTAAGGCTTATGGTAGGGCTCTTTCTGGCTTTAATCAGTTTGTTTTGCAGCTGCCAGAAGAGGAAAGGGTGTGGTCGGAGATATTATTGTTGCAATATGTAGCTCGTGCTTGGGGGCTAGGTAAGGCTTTGCGACGGTTAAGGTGGATTTGGCTGCTATTAGCATTTTCGCTAAGTGGCGGGGTTGCAAGATTTTACAAAGTCCCAGACATTAGGTCGGATGTTCAGAGGCTGGGGAAGAGCGGTGGTGGAATGTAGGGACATTCGATGGCTGCTTATGAAGGTGGTATTGAAAGTTTTGTTGAGAGGGCTAGGGTTATTACAAGGTGGGTCGTTGGATTACTTCATGTGGGGCACGCTGTGTATATGGTTGTATTTTGGTGCATTCCGTGTTTCTGAATTGCTTGAATCTCTATGTTGGAAGGATGTTATCATAGGGGATGGAGAGGTTATTATTGTGCTAAGGAAGAGTAAGACTGATCAATTGGGCAGGGGATTCATGGTGGTGATTAAGCTTGACAGGAATCATAAGCCTTTGTCCAGTAATGTGGGCCAAAGACCTCAAGAAGAGGTGGATGGGCAGTGTAGATGAGTTAATATTTTGTTCAGTGGATGGGAAGGTGGTGTTGAGTAGTAGATTCATATGTTTGGTTAGGAGGGTTTTACATTGTATGGGATTTCTAGCGGATAGGTTTGCAAGTCATTCTTTTAGAATTGGCAGGGCTTCAGATTTAGCTAGAGAGGGTAGTTCCATTAAAGTTATTAAGAGATTGGGGAGGTGGACTTCAAATGCATTTTTATCATATATTAGATAAGGTTGTTGGACTGATTAATAACTTTTTTTTCTTTTAGGGAAGGAGATTATCATCTTGGGGCATTCGTATATCCACTGGGTGGAGAAGCATGCGTTAGTCAGGAAAGATGTGAAAAATTTGGGTTTATCACATTTAGGGTGGTCAGTGACTTTGGCATGAGGTTAGGGGTCTTAGGTGGGATAGGTTGCTGCATGAATTTGAGAAGGTTAAAATGAAGGTGGGGTGTCCTTACATATTAGTAATTAATTTAGGGGGCAATGATTTGGGCATTCTTTCCAAGAAGCGATTAGTGAATATTATTCTACAGGACTTGTTGAGATTACAGACATTGTACCCGGGTATGGAAATTGTTTGGTCAGAATTGATCCCTCATTTGTGCTGGAGGAATGCTTAAAGCTATAGGGAGACTGAAAGAGTCAGGAGGTTCGTCAATCAGAGATTGGCTAGGCAATTAAGAATTTTGGGGATGCATACCATTGAACACAGAGATTTTGGGGATGGAGAGGAGATCTGGTATCGAACAGATTGGGAGCATCTTAATGAGGTGGGATTAGACCTGTTTAATCTGCATTTGAAGCTGTTTTTAGAGGGTATGGTGGAGGCTAGGGTTTAGGAGGGGGAACAGCCTGGGGATCAGGCTGGTGGCAGAGAAGAGGGACAGGATTGTCCTCTTCTTTCCACTTCTAATGAAGGTGGTTATTCATTCTTTAATGGTTGTTTGGTCAGGAGATGAGCAGGTACACTGCCTATTTGAGTGTGGTGAGTGAGTAGGTATGCTGCCCCAGTGGAGGCGGTATCAGGGTGAGTAGGTACGCTGCCCCGAGGTACAATAGTCCAGGGTGAGTAGTTACGCTGCCCTGAAATGATTGCTGATGAAGATAATTGATGTTGTTTTGTGTGCATAAAGTTCATTATACAATAATATTAAAAAAAAGGTCATCAAATGCTTTATGTGTCTGGCATGGTTTATTTAAAAGGGGGCAGGGACAACAGGTAAAATGCTGCTTTATTCACTAATGTGAATATTGTCACCTGCTATGTGTACTTTTAGATCAGTAACCTGTTTGGCAATTAGAGTAGAACCTATTGTAACCTCCGAGAGATACAACAGATGCTGTGTATCTGCATAACATCACTGTTATTTCTGACTGTTAGTTGGAGAATTCTAAATTGCGTGAAGCATCTTAGTAGTTACTAGTCTCTGTAGCATACCACTGTTATTCCTGACTTTTAGTGGAGAATGCTAAATTGTGTGTTCATAGGTTCATACTAGGCTATCTGCCCTAGGGCATTTATAAGCCTAGCCAGAGTGTGTTTGACTTTCGCCACCCATTTTAAATTAATTTTGCTATGCCCTTTTTTGAGATTAGTATACTGTGCCTCTGTCTAACAGTGACACAGAAGTGATAGCCGGGGTAAACCTATGATCTCCCATCCACTCATCAAGATTCCTCTTGAAGAGAGTCAATGTGGGACTCTGCCTAACCTGGACTGGGATTTTATTCCAGAGTAAAGGGAGCCTCTGGGTTATGAATCTGTCCCTCCAGCATGTCCTATTTATTTCAGTGCTGAGGTTCAAATCTCTCGGGCGCGTAGCTCGATGGGATTTGGATTTTCTGAGGTGCAGCATGTCCATTAATTCTGGGTTGGACATGGCTTTATACGTCAGGCACAGATCGCCTCTGAGCAGGCGGTATGCCACTGAGTACAGTTGGAGTTTCTTTAACCGGGCAGCATATGGCATCTGTTTGAGCCCTTTGATCCTCTTGGTGAGGTACTTTTGGGGTCTTTCCAGTTGCTGCAGGTGTCTGGTAAGGTACACCCTGAAAAAGGCATTGTACTCAATTATGGGCCTGATGAGGGATGAGTAAAGAGGCACGATGACCTCCCCTGATCTAGATGTGAATCCCTTCATGATTAGGTGGGCTATATAAAATGTTTTTCTAACCACTTTGGCCACGTGGTTGTCAAATGAGAGATTGCTATCAACTTGGGTCCCCAGGTCCCTAATGACTTCTTCTGTACTTAATGGATTACCACCTATGTGGTAATTTGTGGGCACTTTGTTTTTGCCAAAGGGGATGACTATACACTTTTTGGCGTTTAGCTTGAGGCCATGGCTCTGGCACCAGTTGTCTGTTTCTATGAGGCCCATTTGGAGGATGCTTGTGTCGGATGGAGAGTCGATTATGGCGCCCAGTTTGCAGTCATCTGCGAACTTGGTCAGCCACAGTCCTTCCGTGTTGGCCTGTACCGTCGAGAAATATATACCGAACAAGAGAGGTCCCAGGACTGAGCCTTGTGGGACGCCACTTGTAACTGGTTTGGAGTCTGACATGGCTCCAGCAATTCTAACCATGTGGGTTCTGTCCTTGAGCCAGTTTGCAACCCATCTAGTGACATAAGTGTTTATATTTAAGCTGGTGAGCTTATCTATAATGCCCGAGTGGGGTATTGTATCGAAGGCTTTTGTGAGGTCCAGGTAGGCTGTGTGGACCACCTTCCCCTCGTCAATGGCCTTGGTGACTGTTTCAAAGAAATCGACCAGGTTTAAGAGGCAGGATCTGCCCTTAAAAAAGCCAAACTGGGTAGGATCCAGTGTCTGTAGGTCCCCAATATCTTTATTTATGAGGTCCATGATGATCCTTTCCATAGCTTTGCAGACCAAGCTAGTCAGGCTTATGGGGCGATAGTTTCCAGGATCCGTTGAGGCACCACCTTTGTGGAGAGGGACCACTGCTGCTGTACGCCACTCTTTGGGTACATATCCTGTAGTAAGGCTGAGATTGAACAGTAGTTTTATGTTTGGGTTTAGCTCTTCTTTGGGTTCATGTAGGACGCAGCCCGGGACACCATCTGGTCCCATTGATGCTGTGTTTTTTGCTTTGGAGAGGGCGGCTCTTACCTGAGCATCTGAGATGTCAGGGGGGGCAGCACTCTGTTGGGATAGATATTTGCCCTTTGGTGGGGAGCGGGGGAGAAGTTTGCACTGAACCTATCAGCTAGGATGTTGGCAATGTCTGTGGGTTCGGTGTATTTTTTGTCATTTTGGACTAATTCTGAGCATATCTGGGAATTCCCACCCAGGTTCCTAACATAACTAAAGAAAGCCTTGTGATTATCCTTAGTGTCCTGTGCAATTTTTCTCTGGAAGCTGGCCTTAGACGATTTTATGAGTGCCCGTAGTTTTTTGCTAATACTGATCAGAGATGCCTTCCCTTTTTGGGATTTTGCTCTATCATGAAGTAGCTTCCTCCTTCTATTGTATAGTTTGTTTATGGCTGGGGTCCACCAGACAGGACATCTGCCTTTGGAGGACTGGGTCTTGGTTTTATTTGGGATTGCATGATCCATGCATTCCTGAAGGTGTTCATAGAATGCGTTTATAAAGGATTCTGCGGTCTGGGCCGTATTTTCCACAGGCCCAGGGGCTCTGATGGATTCCACCTCGGTTTTGAGGCTTGTGAAATTTGCTTTAGAGAAGTTTTTCACTGTGGTTTTCTGGGCAGGGGGTGGGGTCGGGATGTGAATATCCAGTGAGATTAGTTTATGGTCTGATCTTACCAGTGAGGGATACACTTCTGGTCAGGAGCATAGTGTCCCCATGTTAGGGATGATCAGGTCCAGTATGTTTTCCCCTTTTGTGGGAGTGGTAACAAGTTGTTCCATAGCATTTGAGTTTATAAATTCTAGGAACCTTTGGGCTAGGGTGTTGGAGCTAGAGTAATTAGAGTAATGCTCCCAGTCTATGTTTGGGTAGTTGAAGTCGCCCAATATAATGGTGTTTGGAGAGACCTTCATATTTTGTAGCGTCTTAGTAGTTACTATTTTCTTTTCATAACCTTATAACAGTACATTGGGTCACAGAAACTATTCCAGGTTGCAAGGCAAAGACAGAAAGATAAAGAAGATAGTCAGACACCCTTCATAAGGGATTCCAGCAACAACCTGCTTACCAGCCCACAGGACATCAAAGGCAGATGGAAGGAGTATTTCCAGCAGCTTCTGAATGAAGAAAACCCCACAGAAGTGGTACTGCCCCAGAAACAGCCTACAATGAGAGTAGAAGAGGAACCCAACTTAGAAGAAGTAAGAGCAGCACTAAGGAAAATGAAGTCAGGGAAAGCAGCAGGCTCAGATGAGGTCACAGCAGATATGATAAAGATGCTGGGTGAGCTAGGGGAGAAATGGCTCCTGAGGGTACTAATTGCAGTGTGGAGAGAAAGGCATATTCCAGATGACTGGAAAATAAGCATACTCATGCCAGTGTACAAGAACAAAGGGGACATCCACAACTGTGGACAGTACAGAGGCATCAAACTCCTACCACATTGCATGAAAGTTCTGGAGAGGGTGACTGATAAATGGATACGCAGAATAGTAGAATGTAAGATGGGAGATGAACAGTTCAGATTCAGATCAGGATGCAGCACAATTGACCCGATGTTTGCATTGAGACAGATACTTGAGAAGAAACTAGAGAAGAGGAGAGAGTCAAACTGGGCTATCCTAGACTTAGAGAAAACATATGACAAGGTCCCAAGAAAGCTGATCTGGGCAGTACTGCGGTGGTTTGAAGTCCCTGAAACATTGGTAGAATTAGTACAGGCTATGTACAAGGACCCAGTGACTCAAGTATGAACAGTGTTTGGCCTCACTGAGGGGTTCTCAGTGGGAGTGGGTGTACACCAGGGTTCAGCTCTGAGCCCACTGCTGTTCATACTGGTAATGGACTACATCAGCAAACAGGTTGGAGGGGTCAGAGCAACAAAGCTGCTGTATGCAGACAATGTTGCAGTACAGGCAGACTCTGATCTAGAACTTCAGCAAAAGATAGGAGAATGGAATGCAAATCTGAAGGCACATGGGATGAAACTAAGCACAGATAAGACAGTGGTAATGGCAGCAGATTGGGGAAATCAGAAGAAGCTGAGAATAGAGATAGATGGGAAGATAATGGAACAGGTAAACAGCTTCAAGTATCTGGGAGGGGTGGTTGAGGAGAAGGGTAGTCTGAATGAAGAGGTCAAAGCTAGAATCAGAGGGGCTGCAGCCAACTGGTATAGAGTATCAGGTGTAGTATACGACAGAAGAATGCCAAAGAAGCTGAAAAGTAAGGTGTACAAGACAGTGGTGTGACCAGTACTACTGTATGGCACAGAAACCTGGGCAGTAAAGGCAGAACAATTGAAGAAGCTAGAGGTGATGGAAATGAAGTGCCTGAGAAAGGTAGTAGGATGCACACTGCAGGACAGGCGAAGAAATGAGGACATAAGAGCAGAAGCCAAAGTAGCTCCAATTGCAGAAAAGATCAAAGAAAACAGATTACGATGGTATGGGCACATGTGTAGAAAAGCAGAAGACAATCTGGTGAGGGAGATTTGGGACAGACAGGAAGAAGGTAAGAGGAAGCGAGGGCGTCCAGCAAAGAGGTGGATGGATTGTGTGAAAGAAGATCTGCGACAGTCAGGCATGAGTGTTGAAGAAGGCAGGAGAGTGGCACTGAATCGAGAGAGTTGGCGACAGTTAATACGATACCCCGACCCCATGCAAATGGGAAAAAGGGGATGATGATGATGATGATGATGATAACAGTACATAATACTGCAGTGTGTGTTATAATTGCTTGGTATCAACTGCAGCTACCTTTTGGGGTTTTTTTTGTGTTCTTTCTCTGCTATCCTTGCATTTTGTGTTGCTCATAGAATTGTGCTGTTTCTTACAAGGTATGCTGCTCCTCCCCTGCATCCTCTATCTTAGTTACTTGGTTATCAGAGTGTTTTTGTTTTAAAACTTCAGACCTAATATTTACTTCCTTTTCCTTTTTACTTCCAGTCCCCTCAGCAAAAGTTTCATCCTGTGTCTCAGCCAACCTCCAAATCAACCCAAGGAGTCTTGTTGCCCTGCACTGTGAGACCCTGCGTCGGTAACACTAAAGTGCTTTCAGCTACACTAGTGTATGTTAGAGTTGTATTTAATCTATCCTCTAAAATGAAGACTCTTTCCCCTTTCACTGTACACGTGCACACTACTGGTCCCCCATTTTTCTCTTCCTATTGTACTCCTAGGTCAATTACTTAAAACTCCTTTCTCTTGGAAAAAGTTTACCCATGTGCCTGCATCCTACACTTCAACTGTTTTTCCCTGTAGAAGTGGTAGTCCTTTTCACCACACTGTACTAGATTAGTAGCATAATATTTGTAGTTATTAGAAAGATACTGCACTACACTGACCTGGAATTGACTTAGTTTGGTTTTCCTGTGTACTTTTTAGCAGTTGGCCTAGTCCAGTTTTTCTGACTCTCAACCTTGTATTATTTTGAGTCTACCCCCTCTCACACCTTGAACCTGCACAACTCCCTCCCACTCCTGCTTAATTACAGAGGTATCTTCCTTTTACTGTTCTGTCCTGACCAGCCCTATAGATAGGTTCTGCAGTCTCGAGGACTGGTGTAGCCCCACTCATGCTGCTCCCCTACCCTGTCCTCATTTTCCACCCGCCCCCACTAGCTCTAGATTTATTCTAACTCCAGATCACCTCACCACACCCTCCTCCAATCAACAACCTCTCATACACACCCCCTATACTTGCCATGCATTCACACTCACACCCATACTTGAACCCCAAAACCACTAAGACTCAACCACTACTCCCTCATAAAATACCATTAATCCTAGAATGTCTCCTCCTAATCATCACACACCTAACAAACAACACATCATTATAAACAAACACATAATTCCACATAACACTTTCTCAAACATACAAGCACACATTTTCTTTCTGATCTCTTCTATGTTATTTAAAGACAGCATAATCCCACCCATTCATAAGTCTCACAAAACACCATCTTAAACTAGAAAAACATCATTTAGATCCAACATAGACATAGTGCACACAATTAAACACATACTGTTTATCACAAAAAAATCTATTTATATCTGGAGACATACACCCAAACCCTGGACCACAAAACTCTCTACTCTAGGCAAATATCTGACCTATTGAGTCTGAATGTCAACATCAGAAGTATCTCTAACAAACTTCCTGACCTACATGCATTTATAGCTCACTACTCCCGACATACTAACCATTACCACAGGGGTTCCCAAAGTGTGCACCGCAGTGCCCCGGGGAGCCACGGCCTCCTCACAGGGGTGCCGTGAACTAATACCCTTCATTTACAATTTTTTTCTTTTGTTTTTTAATTTTCGTGCTGTTTGAGCTGACGTCATCATGTATGCCATGACGTCAGCTCTGTCAGGGCTACCAGCCCGTTGGAATTGAGCAAGGAGCTCTCGCATTTCCGATTGGGCATGGGTGCTCAAATGCGAGTGGGAACGGCAACGAACGAATTATGTTCGGGGAACAAGAATCGGACCTGCGGCGGGTACGGCCAGAAAGAATGAAGACTCCATGCAAGAAAGGAAACTTTCAGAAAACTGTGTGTGTGTGTGTGTGTGTGTGTGTGTGTGTGTGTGTGTGTGTGTGTGTGTGTAAGACACAGAGACACAGAGAGAGCGAAACTTTTAAGTTTTGGACTCTAGATATGTTTAGCACTGTGTTTCTTTCTCCATTTCCTTCAAATATTATATTTTACAGCCATGGCAGAAAAATATCCTGTTTCTATTGCAGGGGATAGTATACATGCAAAAATTAGTACTGTTTTTGGTTCTGATATTTTCCAAGCGTGATTTCACACAACCAATAGTGAATGACACAACTATAAAAGTTGCTGGCCTACAGTGCCTGGTTCTCTGATATTTTCTTTGTTGAGGCTACATGCCCTCCAGGTGCTCTGCTTTTACTCAGCATTTCAAAGATAGGCTATAGGTGATTTGTTGATCTTCAGAATTGCCCATCAGCATACATGCTATGTGCGAGAAAGAGTGTAGGTTTATGTGTGTGTCCCACAAAAACTAGTAACCTACTTGGTGTAGTTTCATTGTTTGTGCCACTAAGTGTTGGAATCGGTTGCAAATAACTTCCCTTTGATCACACAGTAGTTAAAGTTGGTGTCTGGAAAATGGATACAATTCATTTCAAGCTGCTGGTACCAATAATGTATTTGTCTCGAGAACAAAGATAGTTTTGTTATTCTTGTTTGGTTTAATGTCTCCTCTTTTTTAATACTAATGTCACTTATAATGTACCTTGAGATTTATAGTTATTATTCTTTAATTGAACAGCTGTCAGTGTAATAGCATTTTACTTGTAATGTTTTTTAATTTTGTTGAGATGTACTTGATCGCAAAATGCCCTTTCCTAGGGACAAGCCAAATATATTCTGTAAGTTATTTTTTTACCAAACACTGTCTTAGACAGAGTCCAAGAACGGGTTGGTTTTATAGCTGATTGTTACATTTGTTCACATTTGTTTTGACTACTGCAGTAATTATGTTTCAGTGATGCATTTACTGAGAAAATGCATATACAGAAAGATATTGCAAACACGTCTCAAAAGACACATGCCAAGCAGAGGTTGTTCTCAGATTTCTCTTCTTTTCCTGTAGAAGGCATGATATAGCATTGCGAGGTATTCAAATAATGAATGTGTTTTAAAAACAACAGTGTAGCAGAATTTCTAGACATAAATACTGTATAAAGCAAATGTGTATTTTCACACTGAAGTTAGCATTTTGAAAATTGTCTTGTGACGATACTTGTTTATAAAAAAAAATGAAACCCATAGTGTTGATTTCATTATGTAGTTACAATTTGATGCAGAAAAGAGGTAGTGAGCATATAGTGGATTAATGATATGTGGTTAAAAGAATAAAAGTCAGACTTTGCGTACTGCTGTATCTTAGACATATGTTTTCAGTAAAGCAAAAAAGTCATGTAACATTCCTCAGCAACCAGAATATGACACAAAAGGCTTTTAATATGCACTTTATATGCACCATGGGGTGGTGGGGAGGCCTTGGGAAAACCTGGATTCAGCAAGGGAGCTGAAAATCAAAAAAAGTTTGGGAACCACTGCATTACTGAGACATGGCTAAAACCTAGTACCCAAAATGAAGAAATTCTCCCACCTGGATATAAAATCCTAAGACTGAATAGAGTGGGCAACATCAAACCTCTACAAACCTCCATAGCTAAATTTCAATTGCCAAAATGTTAGGTTCAACCCTAAGCATAAATGACACAAAAACTATCATCATTCTCTGCTGTTATATTCCCCCAGGTAATAACTCCCCACATCAGTGAAGAAATGTTACAATGGGCCACAGATAATCTCCCCCAAGAAAACATGTTGCTAGGTGACCTGAACACTGACTGGTCAGCCTGTAGCTCTAACAACCCCACTAACCATATTAATCTTTACAGTTTTACCCAACTTATCCAAGAACCCACTAGAGTCGACAAAAAAAACCCACAAACAGTCTATTCTAGATTGGAGACTAGTTAACTGCCCCAAACAAAACTATCAGACAGGATGCCTTCTTGATGGTCTTAGTGACCATCTCCCCACCTTCCTCCTACATAGCCAAACCCATTGTTTTTATTCAAGTCAGAGATGATCGTAAACTAAATATACAAGAACTAAACAGTATTCTAAAACACAGTAACTGGAAACCACTACAAACCCTAAATGTAGACCAAGCCATTGACTTCTTCAATCATATCCTCATCAATATCCTTGATAGACTCGCACCAATCAGGAAAATAAGAGCCAAGTCAAACTATGCACCATGGCTAACTAAGGAAACTAGAGCCCTTCTAAAGTCAAGGGATAAGGATTGGAGAATGTGGAAGAAACACAATACTAGCCTAGCCAAACAAAGTTACCTACAACTTAGAAATCAGGCTAACAGACAAACTAAACTCGAAAGACAAAAGTACTTCCTCAATATCCAAAACAAAACATTTAAAAGATCCCCAAATGTTTAAGCATGCCATTAACTCTCACCTAAAAGCAGGCAAAACTACCACTCCCACTCCTAACTCCCCGAATGATAACAAGGACATTACCTCCCAATTCAATCACCACTTCACAGAATACATCTTAACACTATCCTCACAAATATCCAAAAACAGCCCTACATATAACCCAACCAAATGCCCAGACAACATCCCATCCTTTACACTCTCACCCATTCCCACCAAAACAATTAAAAAACACCTCCTAAAACTGAAACCTACCACCCTTGCCACTGACAATCTACCAGCCAACTTCCTAAAATAGCTGCTGAATCCTTATCCTACCCTATTTCTATTCTTATCAATCGCTCCATACAAGAAGCATATGTCCCACAGCTATGGAAAGTATCATACATTATTCCACTACATAAAGGCAGAAACTCTTACGAATACTCAAATTATCGCCCCATTGCCATTCTACCCCCTTATCTAAAATACTAGAGAAATGTATACATTCTCAGGCAACACAGTTCCTAAACTCACATCGCCTCTCCCCCACACAGCATGGCGTCCGACAACACCATAGCACAACCACCGCTCTGTTCTCTTTCACCAATCTGATCAACCAACATAGAAATAATAACAACTTTGTAACATTTCTAGACCTCTCCAAAGCATATGACATGGTTTCACATTTCTTACTACTAGACACCCTGACATCCCTCTCCATTGCCCCTTCCGCTATAGCCTGGTTTAAGATCTATCTGTCAAATATGCAACAATCTGTCCAATGGCAAAGTGTACTATCCCCCTTACTCCCAACTACCATAGGTGTACTACAAGGCTCCATATTAGGCCCACTTCATTTTTCCATATTTACAAATAATCTCCATACCACCACACAGCATGCTTCACTTATACAATACACTGCCGATTCAACTCTTATCTGTTTAGCTCCATCACTTCCCACTCTACAACAACTCACCCAGGAAACCTTTAGCTATGTGGAAAGTTGGATCACTCAGACCCAACTTATCCTAAACCCTAATAAAACCAAATTACTACTTTTCAACCCCAACAGAACCATTTCCACCCCTCTATCCTTCACTATGCCCTCCAAAAATGGCACTATTGTCTCCCCCTCTGACCATACCAAACTTCTAGGCATTGAAATTGATAAGAATCTACACTTTGACGTCCACATTTCACAAACTATCAAAAAAGTCCATAAAAAATGGGAATACTATATAGGCACAGGAAATCCCTCTTGAAACAAGTAGGGATTACCCTAGCCCAAACTCACCTCTTGTCTACACTAATGTATGCTGCTCCAATTCTTACCCAGCTTAGAAAACTTGACCTTACCAGACTTGAATCATGTTTAAAATTGCCAAGTTTGCAAACAACTTCACCTTTAGAATTCACCATTACCAGACTCTAAGGGAACTGCAATGGCTGGAACTTCCCCAGCTACTACCCTATCACCAATTAGTCATTCCCTACAATGTGGTAACACATCCAGAAAAAACCCTGCACTAGCCCAACATCTCACCCACTATAATACAAATCATCCTCTCAGATCGTCCAACAAACTCCTCCTCTGTATCTCTAGGGCTAACAATACTGCAGGAAAAGCACTGTTCTCCCACTCCATAGCTACAACCTGGAATAATCTCCCTCCTGCTCTGATTTCTGCCCCTACCTCTTCTCACTTTAAAAACTCACTTAGAACACACTTAAAGAATAAGTGGCTATGCCCATGTATTACATAAGTCCTCAAATTATTCCACTTATATACCTCACTTCCTAATATACCTACTGTAATATACATTACAGTCTAGGTCTTCTCCTAATGCCGATTGAATTTGTATACTTATCCTGTTATTAGCCATGTGTAAATATTTTTTCCTGTATGTATAGGTCTTGTTATGTCTTCTGCTGTATACTGTATTTTAACATATTGTTTGAAAATTCTCTGTATACTGTATTTTTACATACTGTGTAAAAGTTTACTTACTGTGCAACTTTCCTCCCTGGGCCTCCACTGAAAATAGACCTGTGTCCAGTCCGACCATCCCGGTTAACAAATGTAAAATAAAATAAAAATAAGTAGCATTCTTCTACTTTTTACGGTTTTGACATAGTATTTTCTTTTCTGTTGGAGTCCTGCTATGGAAGAACATGCGACGTCTGAACCTGGCTCCAGTTGCCAAGATTCTATCCCACAAAAATTGCTGAATTTAATACATTCTCTTGAAGACACTATTTATAAAGCACAAGATGCCGAAGAAGATACAGAGATGTAACAGCTTCTTCAACAGTCAATTACATTCTACGCAAAGGTCAGTTACTCAAGCTCCACTGGCATTGTCTATGCAGCTGTTATCTACCCCAGCTGTGCAATTACCTCCTGCTGTGCAGTTACCTCCTGCTATGCATTTACAACCAGCATCCTCTTTGCAACCGCAAATACCACTCATACATTCCTTGCCTGCACCTTTTCCACAGCAACAACACATGAATGCTAATAATGATACCTCATTTAGGAATAACACTGAAAATGTTCTATCATTCATTAACTCTGAATAGGGGAGAAACCCTTTTTTTACAGGGTCTCAGATGTTAGCTGTTAACAGAGACAACAATGATTTTTTTCACACCAATAATGTTTACAAAGCTAACACTTTTAAACAAGAACGTCTTACCAAAACCTGCAAAAACACTGAATATCACATATGGTTCCTTGATTCCTGCCTGTTTCATAAAATTGTCCTGCAAGGTCTTCGCATTTATAAGTTCCTAACACTTGAGTTAACTTTAACCTTTACAAGACTTACAAAGACTTATATAATGAAACGGGTCTTCAGGCTCTATAAATTATTAATGCTGACAATAAAGAAAAACTCAATAATCTGAAACCGTTAATAGATTCACTTAATACAGAAATTATTCAACATGCTGACTTTTATTTTCACCAACATTTTTACAATGGAATATTTCCGCGTATAAAAATGTAAGTTGACACTTTGATTCAAAGAAAAAACAAAAAGTCGAGAGTGATTTATTCCAATATAAAAATGAGTTGGCATATCCGATTAATAAACAGAAAAGATCTTTTTAAAAATCTATACGAAAGCAAGTTTCTTATAAAAATGCCACAAGGTCATACCATAGCAACGGTCGTGTTGCTAACACAGATGTTATGCAAACTCCTCTCCAAGTAAGAACAGAAAGACAAGGCAGGCTTGATTCTAGTAATGTCTCTCCTATTAATGATTCTGATGACTCCAACCAAGCTTTTTTATCTCGTCCCAACATGGATATGTCACCAATGAATCGTATAAGACACAGAGAAGGATTACAAAAAAGGAAAGGCGGAGGGAGAGGACGTGAACAACACAAACAGGCATGAGAATAATTACCAAGTGCTACTTCCGCAAGTAAATACCAATGATGTCCAGCACTTCACTACTAATGATGTCCAGCACTTCACTACTACTGACATTTCTAAAACTTAACAGCAAGCAAATACTAATGATGTCCAACACTTCAGCACTTACGATGACAAGCATTTCACTACTATTGACATTTCTAAAACTTTACAACAGATGATCGCAGCTGTGTTTAACCTGACTGACAGAATTTTTTCAACTGAACATATACAAGTACTACAAAATGGATTTTCTTTCAAACTCTCACAGACAGCACAATTACCTGATTTAATATTAGATCTACATCTATATCTGGAAACTTAATTTCAAACTGCTACACAATAATAAAGACAAATATACTAATGTTATATATGAATCTGACAACTCTGATTTAGAAAACCTACACATACTTCTTTTACCACTTTAAGACCTAACGATTATTTAACCCTGTGCTGCATAATTCCTTAAAAATGTTTTTAAAAGTTTGTGAAAGAGACTTTAAAAAACTGTCTTTCTAATAACACTAATAAATGGCATAATCTTACAAACAAAGAAAAAGCAGCATTACATGACCTCACTAATAACAGAACGTTAAGAGTTATGCAAGCAGATAAACGTACAGGACTGATTCTTATGCAACAAGTACATATATTAACAAAACTGAATCCATCATAAGTAATGAGTTTTTTCAACAGGTTGAACTAAAAGAAGTTTACAGACAATTTACTGTCATTGAAAGACTTCAAAAAGACCTGAGATTAATAATGCCATTTCTTTAGATGAATTTAACTACATATCTGATTACTCTCCTAGTTTGGGTAAACTATTCGGGATTCCTAAAATTCACAAAGACAAACATGATCCGTCATTTGGACACATTATCTCTAATAAAAAAACTCAGAGAAAATAACCAATACTTAGATGCAGTTCTGAACCCATCAGCTCAATCTACAGCCTTCTATCTCACAGATTTGTGGGATTTTCTCAATGAATTATTTCAGACGAATAAGGAATTATCTAACTGTGTGCTTGTTATATTAAACACTGAGGCATTATATACTAACATACCTCACAAGGAAGGGTTAGAATCTCTAAGAAATTTCTATTAAAACATGCAGCATTTCCCACTAGTACAGTAAGCCGCGGTGGTGCAGCAGTAGTATTGTCGCCTCACAGTAAGAGGTTCTTCCATTCGATTCTCAGCTGGAGCGCCTTCTAGTCCTCCCCGCGGTCGAGTGGCATTCGAAACACATGCGTGAAAGGGCGTGTCTTTGTTGAAGGCTGGGCGTCGAGCTGGCACCTCAGCACCGTAAAAATCTACTGCCAATCATTAGCGGACCAGAGTTCCGCTGTGGCGACCCCTAACCAGGATAAGCCGAAGGAAGAACAGTATTTATATATTAGTTGACATTGTACTTACTAGTAATTTCTTCTTTTTCAACAACAAAACCTACAGACAAATTAAAGGAGTGGTTATGGGTTCAAAACTTGCATCAGCATTTGCAAATTTAGTTTTTACTTCTTGGGAACTAGATCACTTGTCTCTCATTCCTAGTTTTCAACACATAAGCATGTACAGGTGTTACACAGATGACATATTTTTTGTCTGGAAGGGTAGTATTCCTGACTTAAACTCTTTTCTCTCTGCCATGGAAGAAAGTATTAGATTTCTTCATTTTGCTATGTCTAGTTGTGGGCATTCTATTCATTTACTGGACACTAAGATCGTGTTACTTTCCTCAGGTTCTTTGTTTTTTACTTTATATGGAAAAGACGTGTACAAAATTAACTTTCTGGATTTCATGAGTCACCATCCCTTTTATATGAAAAAGAATTTGGTAAGAGGAGACTTTATTGGTTTGTCTAGCTTAATCAGTCAAGATAAAGAGTTCTTTGCTCAGTCTACCTTACTGAAAAACATGTTCTATCATAGGAATTACCCTCCTCCCTTAGTTGACAGTATTTTTGATGAAGTAGCCTCAGCTAGATACACTAAGTTCCTACCCAATCTACAGTTTAGATTTCAACCTCAAGTCAGAAAAATTTCTGATGATGACAGATCTGTTAGTTTTCCCATTCCTATTTCTAGAGACATGACTAACATTAGGGAAATTATTTCTAATAATTGGGGTAATATTTCTGATTCTCCTTAAATAGGTTTGTATTTAGGTACCTCAACATCTTTTACTTTCAAAAAATCTAGAACTATCTGTATGCATTTAGAAAACAGAGATTCCTAGTTTTTTACCAAGCACCTAGTTCCAACACCACTTTTAAAGTCATGCACTGCTGTGATAAATGTGTGATATGCCCTTATATTTATAAAGGTGATAAATGTACTTTTTTTGCATTCCAACTACAACTACAATTACAACTACACTTACAGCTACTACAACTACAGTTACAACTTATTTTCCAACCATTATAACTGTCATTCTTCCATGGTAGTTTATGCGGGTATTTGTGTTTCATGTAACAGTTCTACATTGGGAAAACTTCTTGTAGACTGTCTAATCATGTTAAGGAGCATTTAGGGGCCATTAGAGCTTTGAATATTGACCATGCACTTGCCAAACATAGTGTCACATGTTCACATTTCAATTTGTTTTGGAACAGATAGATTCCTTCTTTGGAGACTACGACTTATATCTTGAGTTAAGAGAATTGAAATAGCAGCTACAACTCAATGCAGAGGCATCTCCAGGGCTTAATAAACACATGGATATAAAGTGTGCTCTTCGTTGGTATGACTAACACAGCCCCACCGACTTCTCCCACTTTAATGTAATAGTTACACTATTCTCTGCATTGTCATTTGATATATGTTTAATATAGTTACATGATTCAGCTTTACATTTATTTCATATGCAATTACTCTATATTCTGTCAGTTCACTGCATTTTTTAAAACATCTAGTTATTTTTGACTGGTTAAAATAAATTCCAGAACATTTTTATGTTTACTGTCTTCTATAATACAATCTGTTTCATATTTTAAACAGTTTCCATTACATTCACTGTATTCTGAAGTAGTTATTTTACCTTATAAGAACAAAAGCTGAATAACAACTCAACGTCTGTGCATTTTTTCTTTTAGCTTTAAAAGTGTTTTTAATATAACTAGCATTCTTCTATTTTTTACGTTTTTGTCAAAATATAGGTTAATGTCCTTTATATCCCTCCTGGTGACAGTACAGCTACAGTGGAAGATATTCTTCACTGAATATCCATAAAATTTCCACAAGAAAAAATAGTACTAGATTATATAAATATCAACTGGTTGGACATCATCTCTAACTCTCCTACATCTAGGAAGAACTTACAGGGGTTCACACAACTAATTAGTAACCCCACTCATTATAGCAAGACATCAAACACCTTATTCAAAGGGATACTAGCATCAGACCCTAGAAAATTTGCCAGAACAGGTGCAATGTCTGACTCTGTCACTGACAATCTCACACATCCACTAAAATAACATGTTTATAACATATGCAGCCTTCCCAGGTTTAACGCAGAAATATTCATTACTATCCTGTCGTCTATTAACTGGAACATCCAAAAATCCACCCTTTGGATAACACTGTAAATTAATTTGATACAACTTTCCTAAATAACCTTGCACCCCTAGAAGGAGGAGACTAAAAACAAATAATGCAATATGGCTATCCAAAAGGAGGAGAACGCTAATGCAGGATAGAGAAAAAGTGTGGAAAGAATGGCAAAAATATAAAACACCACAATATTTTGAAAACTTAAGCAAATAAATGAAGAAAATAAATGTACTATAACAACTTTTATTACAACAGCAAACAGAAACCTAAAAATTCTAGTCAGCCATTAAATAAATCTTATTTTCCCACCAAAAATCTCACCACTCAAAACTGCAACAGAATTCAACTCTATTTCACAGATAGTATAACGTCCCTAACCAACTAATCCCTAGCATCTATTCCCGACCCATCCCAACAGCCACGTTACTACATTCACTTTCACCTTCAAACCTGTGCCCACATCCTATTTAAAACTATTCTTAAACAAACTCAGACCATGCACTACTTCAGCTGATGACATTCCAAGTCAGTACCTTAAAATAGCAACTAATAACACTGCTTATTCTGTCTTAGTCTTTATATATAGGTCACTCAAGGAATCCCACTTTCACTCTCACTTGAAAAAAAAAATCACACTATACCCTCTACAAATAGGAGGAAGTTAAACAGACATCACTAACTTTAGACCTATAGCAATCTTATCCCCATCTCCAAAATACTTGAAAATGTATACAAAAACAATTGGTAAACAATCTCCTGCAGGAAGAACTCCTACCCTCTCTGAGTTTTGTCCCTCCCACAGAACTAACACTACACTTCTAGTCTTTGTAGATACTGTCAATAAAGCTACACTTAATGGCAAACTAGTCTCCTCCTTATTTTTGGACTTGGCTAAAGCCTTTGACACAGTTTGTCACAGCAAACGTCTACTTCAAATGTCCTTGTGACGACCGTGCCCTGGCCCAGCATTCAAGGAGCCTCAATCCTCACCACTAACACCAGGGAGGTCGTCTCCTAGAAGAGGAAAAGATAACTAATACACACAGTAAAGTACAATTTCCCTTAAGTGCACACAGAGATCACAGTCAGTCTGGGGCTAGTTGCTCCCTTGCTCACCAGGTCCCCAATAAGACTCCCCACTGGCACATGTATAGAGTCCAGGTCCCAGCCTAACTGGGCAAGCTAGAACCTCCAGTACCCTCTCTGTCCAACCAGTGCTTCATGTCCCTACCCAAGTAGCTGACACAACACACGCACACACTTTGAGATAAGTATTTATACAACTTCACAGACACTCCTGGGAAAGGCTGACACAGATTCTCCAGCTATGCCCCTTTACCCAGACTATACAGTAGTAATTACTGCCACCACCCAGTTAATAATATCAGCTACTAAAAGGCCCTTAAATGGGTGTCCAATTATTACTGTGCAGTATTAATATCCAATGGTAATGTGACTATACGGTCCAAGGCTTACTGGAAGGGCTTAGACAGTAAACTCTATAAATATATAATGCACTCTAAAGCATACTTCATCTCTACACAAACCAGCCACAGGTAGAAGGTTTTAAAAATATTTAATAATAAATAATTAAAACACAAGACAAATCTACTACACCACAGAGATATCTAAGAGTTCACAGATCACACAGAAACTTAAAATAATACAGTAGAGCAGGTCTGGTTTCAAAGAAAATACCTAATTAATCTTTACTAGCTTTAACTATTCCTAAAAGATATCACAGTGCTAAACACTTACATGTGAGCATAAGCGCAGTGCTGATAAGTTAGATGTCCAGATCAAAATGGTCTAGGTCTCTTGTGAGAAATAGTATTTAAACATTACTAATAAACATGTCTCTAAGGCCCTCCCAAAATTACATCATTTTTGACACTTAGGTTTTCCCAGTATTCATATTGCATCATCTTAACACCTGGTCTGAGTTCTCAGACGACAAACTGCATTATTTAGCAATCTAACACCTGCACAGAAACTTACAACAATAGAAGACATTTCACATGTATATACTAACAGAAACTAAAGCAATAAAGCACCTTCCACATTTGAATTCTAGTCATAAACTTTAGCCTTAAAACAATGGGCATGAAATCTTCATCCAGCCGCCCTCGGGCCAAATTCTAACATGAAAGGATACAACATGCTTCACTGGACCAGTAGAGTACAATGTTGTCACATATTTTGCAGTTCCACATTTCACAGTGTTTTCTTACATTTAAAAACACAAGCCTGTATTTTACATTTATTTATACAGTTGATAGAATTATATATTAAATTCTATGTGACTAGGCTGGCAGCCTTCGCCCCTCTCTCCCCAATCGTTACACCCCCCCCCCCGAGGAACTCAAGCAGGTTTTTCAAGCGTCTCTTGAGAAACGTTGCTTGAGAGTGTCAGGTCTATCTGGGTGTACCTCAGCCCATTCCCTGTCTTGAGAACCCATCTGCATTGGTATTGCTACTCCCACTGTGGTGCTGCACTGACATATATGCTTGCAACCCCGGACTCCATCTTAGCAACTTGGCATTTTGCTGACTGGCTCTGTTTAACCATGTTAAAGGGTTGTGATATGTCAGCACACTGGATTTTCTTCCATACAGATAAGGCTGAAGTTTTTTTAGTGCCCACACTATGGCTAGACATTCCTTTTCTACTGCTGCATAGCATTTCTCCCTGGCTTGGAGCCTACGACGGAGATAAACCACTGGGTGCTCTTCTCCCTCTGAAGAAATGTGGCTAAGTACAGCCCCCACCCCATGGTTTGAAGCATCCACCTGCACAACAAATTCTTTGCTATAGTCTGGACTGGCTAACACAGGGGGTCATCCCAAAGCTTCCTTAAGCTTCTGAAATGCCTGCTCAAATGCTGGGGTCCACACTACCTTATCTGGCCTGTTCTTCCTTGTCAGGTCTGTGAGGGGAGCATCTGTGGTACTATAATTGGGAACAAACATTTTGTAGTACCCTGCTGTCCCTAAGAATGCCCTCACCTGCTTTTTGGTAACAGGTGCAGGCTATGCCTGAATAGCTTCCACTTTGGCAGGTTCTGGCCTTATCTTACCACTCCACTCTATGTCCTAGGTAGAAGACTTCTGCTATTCCCACTTGACATTTGCTCGGCTTAATGGTCAACCCTGCCCTCTGTAGTCTGCCCAGCACCTTCCTGACATGTTGATGGTGCTCTTGCCAGGAATGGCTGTAGATAGCAATATCATCCATGTAAGCAAGGGCAAACCCTCCTACTCCTACTAAGATATGATCTACCAGCCTCTGGAAAGTTGCTGGGGCATTTTTCATCCCAAAGAGCATCTTTGTGAACTCATACAAGCCAAAAGGAGTCACAAAGGCTGACTTCTCTCTAGCACTGGGAGTCAAGGGCATCTGCCAATAACCCTTGGTAAGATCAATGGTTGTAAGATACTTAGCCCCACCCAGCTGCTCTAGGGCCTCATCTGTCCTAGGGATGGGGTAAGCATCCGACTCTGTGTGACTATTTAATTTCATGTAATCCACACAGAAGCTGGTGCTGCCATCCTTCTTTGGCACCAGTACTACTGGTGAGACCCAGGGACTGTTAGACTCTTGAATCACCACCAGTTACAACATCTCCTGTACCTCTTCCCTCAGAGTCTGTTTGACTCTCTCAGGCACCCTATAAGGGGCCTGCCTGATAGGCCTTTGGGGTCCTGCATCCACCTGGTGCTGCACCAGGTGGGTGATCCCTGGTTTGCCCGTGAACACGTCCCCATATTCCTGCAACACTGCTCGGATTTCACGAACCTGGGTAGGAGCTACCTGCTGGGACATTGCTACCCCTTCCACCGAGGTGTCAGCCCGAGCCTCACTGAGGAGATCAGTCCCCAGATCTCTCTCAGATTCCTCCTGCAATCCACTGCAAATGCTCAGCACAAGGGCCTCCCTATCATGGTAAGGTTTCATCATGTTAATATGGTACAATCTGTGCCCCTGCAATCTACCTAGCACTTTCATCATGTAGTTAACAGCACTTACCTTTCTTACCACATTGTAGGGTCCCTCCCAAGCTGCTTGCAGCTTGTTGTGTCTGACAGGAATGAGAACCATCACCTGCTGCCCTACAGCATACTCTCTAGCTAGAGCACTCCTGTCATACCACACCTTTTTCTGTTGTTGGGCTTCTGCCAGGTTCTCCTGGGCCAAGCCCATGAGTTCCCTGAGCCTTGTCCTGAGGTTCAGGACATACGCCACAAAAGACTACTTGTGAGACTCACACTCACCTTCCCACTCATCTCAAATTAAATCTAGAGGACCCCTCACCCTATGCCCATACAGCAACTCAAGGGGTGAAAAACCTGTGGATTCCTGAGGAACCGTAAGCAAACAACAGATGGGGCAAATATTTGTCCCGCTCCCTCTTAAACTGATCTGCAAATGCCCGTAGCACAGACTTGGTTGTAGAGTTTAACCTCTCAACAAGACCATTAGTCTGGGGATGGTAGTGGGTGGTCTTCCTGTGCTTCAACCCCCAGGACTTCCACAGACAAGCCAGCAGGTCTGACATAAAATTGGCACCTCTGTCAGACAGTATTTCCTTTGGGGAACCTACTCTGATGAAAATCTCTAGCAAATCATTTGCAACATTCTCTGCCTCAAAGGAGGACAAAGCCACTGCCTCAGGGTATCGTGTAGCATAATCTACAATCACTAGGATATACTTTTTCCCTGTGGAACTTGGGGTACTCAGACGACCCACAATATCCATAGCTACCCTCTGAAATGGCTCCTCAATCACAGGCAAAGGCATCAAAGGAGCTCTCACCTTGTCTCCTGCCTTGCCTACCTTTTGGCACTGCTCACAGGTCCTGGAGTACCCTGTTACATCTCTGGAAATTCCAGGCCAATAAATGTTTTGCATAAGACGCCTCTTTGTATGTTTTATGCCCATATGACTTACAAAGGGAATATCATGGGCTATGGCTAGAAGCGCCAGATGGTAAGCTCTAGGCACTACCAACTGCTGTACTCTCTCACCTTCTAGCCCTCCCTCAAGGCTCCACTCTCTGTAAAGTAACCCTTTGTTCCAGTATACAGATTCCCCCTTCCCTTGAGAATCAGGTGCCTCCCTAACTACCTGCCTCAGGCCTTGCAATGTAGGGTCTGAGAGCTGAGCCTGTCTCAAGTCTCTCCGTGTAACCCTTCCCAGCTCTCCTTCCACAGGAAGTCTGGCATCCTCTGACAGCAGTGCCTCACTGTCAGCCTGGGTACTACTACACACCTCTTCCTTTGCAGTTACCCTGTCCAAGGGAACATCAGAACCCACAAGCAGCTGTGGCTCACAATCAGTCTCACTGCTACAGCGCAGCTCACTCCCTGAAGTAACGACCTCAGCAGTCTTGGCTGCAACTATGCAGTATTTCTGGGTCTCCCCCAGGCTACCAGACCCACATGCTTGTCTCTTAGCCTAACTGCTATTAACTGCATAAGTGCATAGTACTGCCTCATCCAAATCCTTCCCTCTCAGGACATCTGCAGGATGGTAGCTCCATACCTCTGTTGTCTCAAGACAACACACTGTTGGCATTTTGTCTTTCCCACTTACTGGCTCCCTCAGCTTTGGTTCTCCACCTTGCCTCTTTGGACATCTGTATGCCACATGGCCCCACTGGTTGCATTCAAAACATTTCACCCTAGGTCCTGGACGTTTACCTGGACTAGTGGCTTCCCCTGCTACTGGTGGATTCTGTTGGGGCAGTCTGTGCTGCCCACCATGGGTTCCTTTAGACCCATGAGCAGTACTGGGGGGTCCCATTCCTGTGCAGGACTACCCGGTTTGCTAGGTATAAGTCTCCCTTCCTCCCCAACTCCTCTGAAGTAGCACACTGTTTATCATCTAACCAGATCCTCATGTCCTCAGGCAAAGCGCTAAAGGCTTGTTCCCTTACTAAAAGGTCTGCCAGCCCTACAAAAGTGGTGACCTGACATCCACTCACCCAGCTATGAAAATAAGTGCTCAATCAACAACATATTCACATACATTTTCATCTGCCTTGTGTCTATGCTCATGAAACTTTTTCCTATACATTTCAGGTGTTAGCTTAAAACATTCTAAAAAAAGTCTTTTTACAGCAGTATAATCAAAACAGTCAGTGTCATGCATTTTTGCTAAAGTAGTTACAGCTTTACCATGGAGTAAGGGGGTCAGGAACCGTACCGAGAGCCTTTCGTCAACTTCATACTGTTTACATACCTGCTCAAACATATGAATGAAGCTATCAAAATTATCCCCCTCTTAAAACTGTGGAAGAAATTACTGACCGTTCGGGCTTCTGGAGTCCGGTTACTCCCTTCCCCATTACCTCCATGACTCTGGCATAGAGTCAGCATTTCCTTCTCATGCTTTCTCTGCCATTCCTGTTCTTCAGCTTCTAGGATCCTCCTTCTCTTGTCTGCTTCCAGTTCCATACGCCTGGCTTTCAACTCAAGTCTCTTTAGCTCCAGCTAGATTTTTAAGTCCACTGCAGAAAGGTTGAGCTGTCCATTCTCCGAGAATATTGTATCTCCACTGTCAGTTTGATTATCCTCCACACTGCTGTTTTCTGATGCAGCTCTAACCAAGGCTGCAATCAGGTCTGCCTTAATCAGGTTTCCATGCACCAGTCCCCTAGCCTGGCACATCTCCGCCAGCTGGCTCCTTGTCAGATTTCCATACTCTTCTGCTGACATGCTGCCTGCTCACCCTGACTAACACTAAGCTAACAAAAGAAATAAACAATTGTGATCTGAACTCTTGGCATACACTGCTTGGCTGTTTTAGAGTAAACAACACTTCTAGAGTTCACTGTACATAAGCTACAGGAATTCGCTCTACCCACACCATTACAAGCCAATTAGTATGTGAAGTAGATACCACCACTGCCAAACACTTGTGACGACTGTGCCCTGGCCCAGCAATCAAGGAGCCTCAATCCTCACCACTAACACCAGGGAGGTCGTCTCCTAGAGGAGGAAAGGATAACTAATACACACAGTCAAGTACAATTTCCCTTAAGTGCACACAGAGATCACAGTCAATCTGGGGCTGGTTGCTCCCTTGCTCACTAGGTCCCCAGTAAGACTCCCCACTGGTACAGCTATAGAGTCCATGTCCCAGCCTAACTGGGCAAGCTAGAACCTCCAGTACTCTCTCTGTCCAACCAGCGCATAATGTCCCTGCCCAAGTAGCTGACACAAAACACACACACTTTGAGATAAGTATTTATACAACTTCACAGACACTCCTGGGAAAGGCTGACACAGATTCTCCAGCTGTGCCCCTTTACCCAGACTATACGGTAGTAATTACTGTCACCACCCAGTTAATAATATCAGCTACTAAAAAGCCCTTAAAAGGGTGTCCAATTATTACTGTGCAATATTAATATCCAATGGTAATGTGACTATACGGTCTAAGGCTTATTGGAAGGGCTTAGAAAGTCTTCTTTTTCTTTCAGCTTTTCCCGGTTAGGGGTCACCACAGAAGATCATCTGTCCACTCATGATTGGCAGAGGAGTTTTATGGTGTTGAGTTTCCAGCCCGGCACCCAACCTTCCACAGAAGGCACTCACATGCACACACTCACCCCTAGGGCCAATTTAAAGTGTCCAATCCACCTACTGCATGTCTTTGGGATGTAGGAGGAAATCGGAGCACCCGGAGAAAACCCACGCGACCAGAGGGAGGACATGCAGACTCCGCACAGAAGGCACCCCAGCAGAGAATCGAACCAGAGAACCTCTTGCTGTGAGGTGGCAACGCTAACCGCTGTACCACCATGGCCACCCTGGAAGGGCTTAGACAGTGAACTCTATAAATATATAATGTACTCTAAAGCATACTTCATCTCTACACAAACCAGCCATAGGTAGAAGGTTTTAAAAATATTTAATAATAAATAATTAAAACACAAGATAAATCTACTAAACCACAGAGATATCTAAGAGTTCACAGATCAAACAGAAACATAAAATAATACAGTAGGACAGGTCTGGTTTCAAAGAAAAATACCTAATTAATCTTTACTAGCTTTAACTATTACTACAAGATATCACAGGTGAGCATGAGCAGAGTGCTGATAAGTTAGATGTTCAGATCAAAATGCTCTGTGTCTCTTGTGAGAAATAGTATTTAAACATTACTAATAAACATGTCTCTAAGCTAAGGCCCTCCCAAAATTACATCATTTTTGACACTTAGGTTTTCCCAGTATTCATATTGCATCATCTTAACACCTGGTCTGAGTTCTCAGGCCACAAACTGCATTATTTAGCAATCTAATACATGCACAGAAACTTACAGCAACAGAAGACAATTCACATGTATATACTAACAGAAACTAAAGCAATAAAGCACATTCCACATCTAAATTCTAGTCATAAACTTTAGCCTTAAAACAATGGGCATGAAATCTTTATCCAGCTGCCCTTGGGCCAAATTCTAACATAAAAGGATATAACATGCTTCACTGGGCCAGTAGAGTGCGATGTTGTCACTTATTTTGCAGTTCCACATTTCACAGAGTTTTCTTACATTTAAAAACACAAGCCTGTATTTTACATTTATTTATACAGTTGATAGAATTATATATTAAACTCTATTTGACTACGCTGGCAGCCTTTGCCCCCCTCTCCCCATTCGTCACAGTCCTCACTAGCTATATCTCAGCCCAGCCTTCTATGGTTCAAAAACTACTTGCTCAATAGGGATCAGTTAGTAAAATGGCACTCTACCCCCTTTCCATATCTCTCAGTCATCACTAGTGCATCACAAGGCTCTATCCTTGGTCCCCTACTCTTTAACATTCTCCACACATCCACATAAAAGGGCCTCCTTAATACAATATGCAGATGGCTCCACACTCATAGGTAGATCAGACAATCTGGCACATCTCCAAAACTTACTCATGAAGCTTTAGCAGTCACTGAAACGTGGCTTTATAATTCGCAACTCATGCTCAACAAAAAAAAAGAAAATATTTTCCCCCAAAACCCATTCTCATGAAAAAACAAAATTTTAAATCTTCTCTCTTAATAATCCAACTCCTGACGTCACTTCTCATAGAACATTATTGATAATAGATGGCACTCTTAAATTTGACATGTATACACAAAACAAGATTAAAAAAAAATTCACCCAAACCTTGGGATGCTTTACACAGCCAAAAACTATCTCACCAATGCAACTAAATCTACATTTTCCAATACTTACCTCCTCTCTTCACTAATTTATGGCACCTCCACCCTTACTAACCACCAGACATAATAAAAAGCAAAATATGAACAATTCTATAATACAGTGACTAGATTTGCAGCAAATACCTGTTTTACAAACCACCACTGTATAGTGCTAATAGCCTCTCACCACCTATGAAATTATCCGGCATACAACTGCTTGTTCATGACTACATACCATTCTATACAATTGTGTTCCCACTTGGTCATTATGAACCAATGCCCAAAAACTCCTCTCTCTCCACAAACCTATCAAATCAGCTTGGCACAGTCTGTACTCAAAGCATGTTACTAAGGCCTGGAATTCCTTACCTGTATGCCTCAGGTCAATAACCCCCCCCCCCCCATCCATTAAACAATATCCAAAATGTGGCTGTGTTCTTGTTCAACCCCAGGATAAACTATATCCCTAAATACAAATAAGAATCTCTTTATACCTTAACCTACATCCCCCCTTCTTCCTTCTTTGTTACTTCAATTTCACTCCCAACTCTAAATATTCCATAAACCTATTTTTTCTCCCTCTTCATATTGCAATTCCTGTTTGTATTATACTAACTTAATTTTAATTTCTCTAAGTGACCTAAAATTTCTCTAAATATTAAATTATTGTCATATAAGTTGCACCTATTCTTAACCAATGTTTTCACATTATGTCTAATGTGGTATAGTTGTTTAAACTGTAGCTGTTTTTGTATTATTTTTGAAGGCTATAAAATTATTGTTTATTAACAGCTTTTATAATACTTTGGAGCTTTCCTCCTGCGACCTTCCCGGAAAATAAGCATCTAGCCAGTCACACTTTCGTAGTAATCAAATGTCAATAAATACGAAATACAATATAATATAATATAATATAATATAATATATATATATATATATATATATATATATATATATATATATGTAGATATAGACTCTATCATTGCTTGACATCTGTTTAGTCGATAAAATATGGTCAACTACACAGACAGTAAAGAGGTGTGTGAGACTGCACACTTCTTGCGTAAGGACATGTGCCCTTTCCCTTAGATTGTGCGATCTCTGACTTAGTATATATAATTAGCAGTGGTTCGGGTGGGACGTGCCCCCATGCAAAAAACAATGTTTTGTTTTATTTTTTTTTAATTTTATGTCTGCTGAAATTGTTGCTTACAGTGGCATGGCATGACATGGCAGCATGTCGATGTTTACAAAGTCAACTTTTTGTGGCCGACTTTATAAACATCAATCTTTGGGTGTTTCATTTGATCGCTGGGTGTTTTGTTTAATTTCAGTATACAAGTATACACACACACACATATATGTATATACATAGAGAGAGACAGAGAGATAGATAGTCACAATTACTGCAACTAGCACCAGGGAGATGTTAACACTAGGGAATATCTAAGCTATGAGGACTTTCAAGAGAGCAGTGACTAGAACTCAGGGTAAGGATGTTATGTATAACATCCATGCATTATGGAACACTTTCTGGAAAACAGGGCCCTCTGCTATGCATGTCCCTTTGGGGATTGTATATAAGACTGCCAAAACAACATCCATATACAAATTAGGCCAGTTTGTGGTGTGTGTAGAAAATGGTATGAAAGTATTTTCAACAAAAAGGACTGAGGTGGGTAATGAAATGTATTTTGTGATAAGCTATACAAAAGTAAGACTAGAGTTTGAGTTAAATACATAATACTACAGAACAATTTTGTCATTGTTTCCACCACATTCACATATCATCAGTGGTCACTCAAAATACAAGTTATCTGCCTGTGATCCTTACTTTGTACAAAAGTATCATCCAAGAGCAGACGTAATGGTAAACTTCCAAAGGAGAACCAAAATATGTATAAAAACACAATGGTTTAAGTAGAGTCAGTGAAAACTTTGGTTGTAGCAATAAGGCTCTTCACATCACTGTGAAAAAGAAATACACTTCCTAGAGATGAGCTGATGCTACTGAATGAGGTAAAGGTGATCCTGCTTGAGAAAGTGCACCAAAGGATTGACATTAGGAAGGCTGACATATAGTTTCATAGACTAGTACTAGGCTAACTGCCCTTTTGGTCCATTTTAAACCTAGAAAATTACCCCATGTGAGAATCAAACCCTGCACTTTGAGTCCATATGGTAAATACCGTAACCATTATGCCAACCACCTATTAAAACAAAATCAGGGCTTGTCTAGGATTTAAACTAGGGACCTCTTGCTCCCTAGGCAAGAATCAACCCCCTAAACTAACAAGCCACCTAAAATTCAGGCAGCTTCCACCTGGATGTTTTTGGCTATCTGCGGTTGCCAACTTCTTTATTTCCATAGGTTCAGAAGTTCATAGATTAGTACGAAGCTAACTGCCCTTCTGGCTTACTTTAAGGCTAGCCAGTTACCCAATATGAGAATCAAATCCTGTACCCTGTGTCTGTAAGGTTAACAACTTGGCTTAGATATATGTCTCAATGGCAAGCTGCTGGCACAAGCCAAGGACCACAGTTCAGTTGCATTGGCTCAGATATTGAAGTAAAGGTCTGTGAAAAACAGTTTGGTTCCCAAGCAGTGATCTGGAGGTGGATAAGCATTCTTGGGAAGTGTAGGGTCCCCAGGCAGCGTAGTAGTGAACAATGCAAATGAAATGGTCGTCCTCAGGTGTTCAGCTCATGACTAAAGTAGGGTATGGGACAAAATGTACTGAAACTGTTAAAATGGGAAAGGCCATCAGGAATTGTTGGATAGGTTCATAGGTTAGTACTAGGCTAACTGCTGTGTTTGTAAGGCAAACACCTTAACCATTAGGCCACCCTCCCAACCCAGAGTATAAATGCAATATAATGAAATACAGAAATGGAAAATATCTGAGGATGACAATCAGTGGCTGGAATGAGGTTAGTAAATATTAAAAATTACAAATATTGTGCCAATCATATATATATACATGAGGACTGGGAACAGGAACGGAATCAAAGTTGGAAAACATAAACTTAATCCAATTATTCATTCATTCATTTATTCACTCACTCACTCCTTGCTACTTAATAATATTATAAGCTGGTGACTAACCATGGAAAAGATCATTTTGGGAGAAACACTACCTTTTAATCTGGCAAACGTGTTTGGGATTAGACTGTGTGAGGTTAGCATTGTTTAAAGTGTTTCATGAAAAAATGGCATTTGTTTTGTGTAAAACTTTATGCTAGTATGCATGTATCTAAGAGGTCAAAAAAGGTTACTGCTGCACAGGAAAATGGAAAGAAACAAGGCAAATGGGGATGAGTCTGAACTTACTATACTGAATAAATCCAAAAAGCCTAAAGAAGTGTTGAAGCCATGACACTAACAAATAAATGCAGGAGGATCCTTTTCTAGCAGATGTTTCTGCGTAACTAAAAGTCATTTCAGAACGTAATTGTGTTGTTAAAATGACTGTGAACGATGGGTATTACATGCAAGTAATAAGAGATTGGCTTTCATGGCATCTTTCAGATTTGCATAATTTGCAAATGGGAAAAATATATGCAATTTTGCCAGACTTGGCTATCTAAATAATTTCCTAAAAGATGAGTAACTTATATAATCCTAAGTCAAACCCTAAACATTGTATTCTACTGCTTTTCTGTATGATTTGTTGTAAATGCTTTTTGCAGTTTGATCTCTAACATTTGTAACCAACTGTTTTCTGTAAAATTTTATTGTAAAATTTTATTTCTCTAATTGTTTTAGCTGCCAATGCAATTTTCTTGTTGACTTCATGTAAAAATGTTAATACTGATTGCGGAGCTTTTCTCCTCGGGTCTCCACTGAAAACGAGCTAATGCTCAGCTGGACTAACCCGGTTAACAAATGTAAAATAAATAAATAAAACTAGATAAAACATACACACCCGGTTAACAAATGCAAAATAAATAAATAAATAAAAATAAATAAAACTAGATAAAACATACACACTTATTTCTACAGCTCAGAAACTACAAATGGATCTAACAGAACAAAAAATATTCTTCTTTGAATATAGTTTCAGTATATGAATAATATTCTCCAAAATGTGATCTTTTTTTAAACAAAGTTATATGAATAATATTCTCCAAAATGTGATTTTGTTTTAGACAAAGTTAACACCTAAGAGTTAACAATCTTTCCAGCATATAAATGAAGTGTTGCCTGACAGCCAGATTAGTGTCACACTACATAGTGTACACTACGATTAAGATATAATGCTTTCAAGGAAAATTAATGGTTACATTAGACACATCTTTCATTTCTCAGGTAACAGTAGTTGCTAAGAGCTGCATAATTATTTTGTTACTATTGTACATGAGATCTAGGTTTCAGTCTCTTCAATGAACTGTTGGTTTTAAGCTTTCTACGAAGAAACTCTTGTCTTCTCTGAAAGAACATACTAAAGTATTTGCATGTTTAATTACTATTAGTTGCTATATACTTTAGGGAAATCAAATGTTTGACATTACTGCCAAATTGTAATTAAGGTTCATTCTTTCAGAAAGTAAAGTGTATTAGCTCATATCAATGACAGCAATGCACAGTGTGGAAAAGAGTCTGCAAACCATTGTATTTTGTAAAGTAGTTACAATAATTCCCTGTTGTTCTGCCTCCCTTCAACTACACTGTGCTAGGACACATGCCCCATCATGAGGACTAATTCTTCTAGATGACCTGAGAGTATTGTAGTTATAATTTACATCTCCATTAGGTGGGAATTGGTCTAGCATTAGAGGAAACATTACTGCATCCATACATTTTTTCTGGGAAAGAAACAATGGTCATTAAAGGAAAAGAGTTGTGGATGATTCAACCACATCATCAAACGTCATCGCAAACAGACCCCTGTGGTCTTCTAATGGCTTCATAAAAGTCTATAGGAATTCATAAGGACCTGGAGCCTTATCAGCCTTCAGTGAACCAACTCAAAAGCAAATCTCAGCAACAGTAATTGATCTGTTTAACTTATCTAAAACCTAATCAGAACACTACACTTCTAGCCTTTGTAGATACTGTCTATAAAGCTACACTTAATGGCAAACTAGTCTCCTCCTTATTTTTAGACTTGGCTAAAGCCTTTGACACAGTTTGCCACAGCAAACATCTATTTCAAATGTCCTCACTAGCTATATCTCAGCCCCGCCTTCTATGGTTCGAAAACAACTTGCTCAATAGGGATCAGTCAGTAAAATGGCACTCTACCCTCTTTCCATCTCTGTCACCACCAGTGCACCACAAGGCTCTATCCTTGGTCCCCTACTCTAACATTCTCCACACATCCACATAAAAGGACCTCCCCAATACAATATGCAGATGGCTCCACACTCATAGGCAGATCAGACAATCTGCCGCATCTCCAAAACTTACTCATGAAGCTTCAGCAGACACTGAAACGTGGCTTTATAGCTCGCAACTCATGCTCAACCACAAAAAAATATATATATTTTCCCCCCAAAACCCATTCTTATGAAAAAACTAAATTTAAAATCTTCTCTCTCAATAATCCAGCTCCTGAAGTCACTTGTCATAGAACATTATTAGGGATGATAATGGATGGCACTCTTAAATTTGACCTGTATATACAAAACAAGATTAAAAGAAAAAAATCACCCAAAACTTAGGATGCTTTACACAGCCAAAAACTATCTCACCAATGCAACTAAATCTACATTTTCCAATACTTACCTCCTCTCTTCACTAATTTATGGCACCTCCACCCTTACTAACCTCCAGACACAATAAAAAGCAAAATATGAACAATTCTATAATACAGTGACTAAATTTGCAGCAAATACCTGTTTTACAAACCACCACTGTATAGTGCTAATAGCCTCTCACCACCTATGAAATTATCTGGCATACAACTGCTTGTTCATCACTACATACCATTATATACAATTGTGTTCCCACTTGGTGATTATGAACCAATGCCCAAAAACTCTTCTCTCTCCACAAACCTATCAAATCTGCTTGGCACGGTCTGTACTCAAAGCATGTTACTAAGGCCTGGAATTCCTCTCAGGTCAATAACCCCCCCATCCATTAAACAATGTCAAAAATGTGGCTGTGTTCTTGTTTATCCCCAGGATAAACTATATCCCTAAATACAAATAAGAATCTCTTTATACCTTAACCTCCTTCCCCCTTCTTCCTTCTTTCTTACTGCAATTTCACTTCAAACTCTATTAAATATTCCATAAACCTATTTTTTTCTCCCCCTTCATATTGCAATTCCTGTTTGTATTATACTAACTTAACTTTAATTTCTATAATTGACCTAAAATTTCTCTAAATATTAAATTATTGTCATGTAAGTTGTACCTATTCTTAAGCAATGTTTTCACATTATGTCTAATGTGGTATAGCTGTTTAAACTGTAGCTGTTTTTGTATTATTTTTGAAGGCTATAAAATTATTGTCTATAAAATGCTTTTATAATACTTTGGAGCTTTCCTCCTGGGACCTCCCCTGAAAATAAGCATCTAGCCAGTCACACTTTCGTAGCAATTAAATGTCAATAAATACGAAATACAATATAACATAATATATATATATATAGACATAAACTCTATCATTGCTTGACATCTGTTTAGTCGATAAAATATGGTCAACTACACAGACAGTAAAGAGGTGTGTGAGACTGCACACTTCTTGCGTAAGGACATGTGCCCTTTCCCTTAGATTGTGCGATCCCTGAGTTAGTATATATAATTAGCAGTGGTTAGGGTGGGACTTGCCCCCATGCAAAAAACAATGTTTTGTTTTATTTTTTTAATTTTACGTCTGCTGAAATTGTTGCTTACAACAATGACAGCTTGTCGATGTTTACAAAGTCAACTTTTTGTGGCCGATTTTTTAAACATCAAACTTTGGATGTTTCATTTGATCGTTGGGTGTTTTGTTTAATTTCAGTACACAAGTATACACACACACACATATACATGTATATACAGAGAGAGAGACAGAGAGATAGATAGTCACAATTACTGCAAGTAGCACCAGGGAGATGTTAACATTGGGGAATATCTAAGCTATGAGGACTTTCAAGAGAGCAGTGACTAGAACTCAGGGTAAGGATGTTATGTATAACATCCATGCATTATGGAACACTTTCTGGAAAACAGGGCCCTCTACCTATTCATGTCCCTTTGGTGCTTGTATATAAGACTGCCAAAACAACATCCATATACAAATTAGGCCAGTTGGTGGGGTGTGTAGAAAATGATATGAAAGTATTTTCAACAAAAAGGACTCAGGTGGGTAATGAAATGTATTTTGTGATAAGCTATACAAAAGTAAGACTAGAGTTTGAGTTATATACATAATACTACAGAACAATTTTGTCATTGTTTCCACCAAATTCACATATCACGAGTGGTCACTCAAAATACAAGTTATCTGCCTGTGAGCCTTACTTTGTACAAAGGTATCATTCAAGAGCAGAAGTAATGGTAAACTTCCAAAGGAGAACCAAAATATGTATAAAAACACAATGGTTTAAGTAGAGTCAGTGAAAACTTTGGTTGTAGCAATAAGGCTCTTCCTATCACTGTGAAAATGAAATACACTTCCTAAAGATGAGCTGATGCTACTGAACGAGGTAAAGGTGATCCTGCTTGAGAAGGTTCACCAAAAGAGTGACATTAGGAAGGCTGACATATAGTTTGATAGACTAGTACTAGGCTAACTGCCCTCTTGGGTCATTTTAAACCTAGAAAATTACCCCATGTGAGAATCAAACCCTGCACTTTGTGTCCATATGGTAAATACTTTAACCATTATGCCAACCACCTATTAAAACAAATTCAGGGCTTGCCTAGGATTTAAACTAGGGACCTCTTGCTCCCTAAGCAAGTATCATACCCCTAAACCAACAAGCCACCTAAAATTCAGGCAGCTTCCACCTGGATGTTTCTGGCTACATGAGGCTGCCAACTTCTTTATTTCCATAGGTTCAGAAGTTCATAGATTAGTACTAAGCTAACGGCCCTTCTGGCCCACATTAAGCCTAGCCAGTTACCCCATATGAGAATCAAATCCTGTACCTTGTGTCTGTAAGGTTAACAGCTTAGCTTAGATATATGTTTCAATGGCAAGCTCCTGGCACAAGCCAAGGACCACAGTTCAGTTGCATTGGCCCAGATATTGAAGTAAAGGTCTGTGAAAAGCAGTTTGGTTCCCTAGCAGTGATCTGGAGGTGGATTAACATTCTTGGGAAGTGTAGGGTCTCCAGGCAGAGTAGTAGTGAACAATGCAAATGAAACGTTCATACTCAGGTGTTCAGCCCATGACTAAAGTAGGGTACGGGACAAAATGTACTGAAACTGTTAAATTGGGATAGGCCATCGACTGCTCAGGAAATGTTGGATAAATGCAATATAATGAAATACAGAAATGGAAAATATCTGAAGATGACAATCAGAGGATGGAATGAGGTTAGTGAATATTAAAAATTACAAATATTGTGCCAATCATATATACACACATGAGGACTGGGAACAGGAACAGAATCAAAGTTGGAAAACAAACTTAATCCAATTATTCATTCATTCATTTATTCACTACTCACTCACTCCTTGCTACTTAATAATATCATAAGCTGGTGACTAACCCTGGAAAAGATAATTTTGGGAGAAACACTACCTTTTGATCTGGCAAACATGTTTGGGTTTAGACTGTGTGAGGTTAGCATTGTTTAAAGTGTTTCATGAAAAAATGGCATTTGTTTTGTGTAAAACTTTATGCTAGTATGCATGTATCTAAGAGGTCAAAAAGGTTACTGCTGCTCAGGAAAATGGAAAGAAACAAAGTAAATGGGGATGAGTCTAAAGTTACTATACGGAATAAATCCAAAAAGCCTAAAGAAGTGTTGAAGCCATGACACTAACAAATAAATGCAGGAGGATCCTTTTCTAGCAGGTGTTTCTGCGTAACTAAAAGTCATTTCAGAAAGTAAATGTGTTTTTAAAATGACTGTGAACGATGGGTATTATATGCAAGTAATAAGAGATTGGCTTTCATGGTATCTTTCAGATTTGCATAATTTGCAAATGGGAAAAAATATATGTAATTTTGCCAGACTTGGCTATCTAAATAATTTCCTAAAAGATGAGTAACTTATATAATCCTAAGTCAAACCCTAAACATTGTATTCTACTGCTTTTCTGTATGATTTGTTGTAAATGCTTTTTGCAGTTTGATCTCTAACATTTGCACCCAACTGTTTTCTGTAAAATTTTATTGTAAAATGTTATTTCTCTAATTGTTTTAGCTGCCAATGCAATTTTATTGCTGACTTCATGTAAAATGTTAATACTGATTATGAACTTTTCTCCTCGGGTCTCCACTGAAAACGAGCTAATGCTCAGCTGGACTAACGCGGCTAACAAATGTAAAATAAATAAATAAAAATAAATAAAACTAGATAAAACATACACACTTATTTCTACAGTTCAGAAACTACGAATGGATCTAACAGAACAAAAAATATTCTTCTTTGAATATAGTTCCAGTATACGAATAATATTCTCCAAAATGTGATTTTGTTTTAGACAAAGTTAACACCTAAGAGTTAACAATCTTTCCAGCATATAAATTAAGTGTTGCCTGACAGCCAGATTAATGTCACACTACATAATGTACCCTACGATTAAGATATAATGCTTTCAAGGAAAATTAATGGTTACATTAGACACATCTTTCTTTTCTCAGGTAACAGTAGTTGCTAAGAGCTGCATAATTATTTTGTTACTATTGTACATGAGATCTAGGTTTCAGTCTCCTCAATGAACTGTTGGTTTTAAGCTTTCTACGAAGAACCTCTTGTCTTCTCTGAAAGAACATACCAAAGTATTTGCATGTTTAATTACTATTAGTTGCTATATACTTTAGGGAAATCAAATGTTTGACATTACTGCCAAATTGTAATTAAGGTGCATTCATTCAGAAAGTAACGTGTATTAGCTCATATCAATGAGAGCAATGCACAGTGTGGAAAAGAGTCTGCAAACCATTGTATTTTGTAAAGTAGTTACAATAATTCCCTGTTGTTCTGCCTCCCTTCAACTACACTGTGCTAGGACACATGCCCCATCATGAGGACTAATTCTTCTAGATGACCTGAGAGTATTGTAGTTATAATTTACATCTCCATTAGGTGGGAATTGGTCTAGCATTAGAGGAAACATTACTGCATCCATACATTTTTTCTGGGAAAGAAACAATGGTCATTAAAGGAAAAGAGTTGTGGATGATTCAACCACATCATCAAACGTCATCGCAAACAGACCCCTGGGGTCTTCTAATGGCTTCATAAAAGTCTATAGGAATTCATAAGGACCTGGAGCCTTATCAGCCTTCAGTGAACCAACTCAAAAGCAAATCTCAGCAACAGTAATTGATCTGTTTAACTTATCTAAAACCTAATCAGAACACTACACTTCTAGCCTTTGTAGATACTGTCTATAAAGCTACACTTAATAGCAAACTAGTCTCTTCCTTATTTTTAGACTTGGCTAAAGCCTTTGACACAGTTTGTCACAGCAAACTTCTATTTCAAATGTCCTCACTAGCTATATCTCAGCCCCGCCTTCTATGGTTCGAAAACAACTTGCTCAATAGGGATGAGTCAGTAAAATGGCACTCTACCCTCTTTCCATCTCTGTCACCACCAGTGCACCACACGGCTCTATCCTTGGTCCCCTACTCTTTAACATTCTCCACACATCCACATAAAAGGACCTCCCCAATACAATATGCAGATGGCTCCACACTCATAGGCAGTTCAGACAATCTGCCGCATCTCCAAAACTTACTCATGAAGCTTTAGCAGACACTGAAACGTGGCTTTATAACTCGCAACTCATGCTCAACCACAAAAAATATATATATTTCCCCCCAAAAAACCCATTCTCATGAAAAAACAAAATTTAAAATCTTCTCTCTTAATAATCCAGCTCCTGAAGTCACTTGTCATAGAACATTATTAGGGATGATAATGGATGGCACTCTTAAATTTGACCTGTATATACAAAACAAGATTAAAAGAAAAAAATCACCCAAAACTTGGGATGCTTTACACAACCAAAAACTATCTCACCAATGCAACTAAATCTACATTTTCCAATACTTACCTCCTCTCTTCACTAATTTATGGCACCTCCACCCTTACTAACCACCAGACATAATAAAAAGCAAAATATGAACAATTCTATAATACAGTGACTAAATTTGCAGCAAATACCTGTTTTACAAACCACCACTGTATAGTGCTAATAGCCTCTCACCACCTATGAAATTATCTGGCATACAACTGCTTGTTCATCACTACATACCATTATATACAATTGTGTTCCCACTTGGTGATTATGAACCAATGCCCAAAAACTCTTCTCTCTCCACAAACCTATCAAATCTGCTTGGCACGGTCTGTACTCAAAGCATGTTACTAAGGCGTGGAATTCCTCTCAGGTCAATAACCCCCCCCCCATCCATTAAACAATATCAAAAATGTGGCTGTGTTCTTGTTTATCCCCAGGATAAACTATATCCCTAAATACAAATAAGAATCTCTTTATACCTTAACCTCCTTCCCCCTTCTTCCTTCTTTCTTACTGCAATTTCACTTCAAACTCTCTAAATATTCCATAAACCTATTTTTTTCTCCCCCCTTCATATTGCAATTCCTGTTTATATTATACTAACTTAACTTTAATTTCTCTAATTGACCTAAAATTTCTCTAAATATTAAATTATTGTCATGTAAGTTGTACCTATTCTTAAGCAATGTTTTCACATTATGTCTAATGTGGTATAGCTGTTTAAACTGTAGCTGTTTTTGTATTATTTTTGAAGGCTATAAAATTATTGTCTATAAAATGCTTTTATAATACTTTGGAGCTTTCCTCCTGGGACCTCCCCTGAAAATAAGCATCTAGCCAGTCACACTTTCGTAGCAATTAAATGTCAATAAATACGAAATACAATATAACATAATATATATATATATAGACATAAACTCTATCATTGCTTGACATCTGTTTAGTCGATAAAATATGGTCAACTACACAGACAGTAAAGAGGTGTGAGACTGCACACTTCTTGCGTAAGGACATGTGCCCTTTCCCTTAGATTGTGCGATCCCTGAGTTAGTATATATAATTAGCAGTGGTTAGGGTGGGACTTGCCCCCATGCAAAAAACAATGTTTTGTTTTATTTTTTTAATTTTACGTCTGCTGAAATTGTTGCTTACAACAATGACAGCTTGTCGATGTTTACAAAGTCAACTTTTTGTGGCCGAATTTTTAAACATCAAACTTTGGATGTTTCATTTGATCGTTGGGTGTTTTGTTTAATTTCAGTACACAAGTATACACACACACACATATACATGTATATACAGAGAGAGAGACAGAGAGATAGTCACAATGCAATAGTCACAATTACTGCAAGTAGCACCAGGGAGATGTTAACATTGGGGAATATCTAAGCTATGAGGACTTTCAAAAGAGCAGTGACTAGAACTCAGGGTAAGGATGTTATGTATAACATCCATGCATTATGGAACACTTTCTGGAAAACAGGGCCCTCTACCTATTCATGTCCCTTTGGGGCTTGTATATAAGACTGCCAAAACAACATCCATATACAAATTAGGCCAGTTTGTGGGGTGTGTAGAAAATGATATGAAAGTATTTTCAACAAAAAGGACTCAGGTGGGTAATGAAATGTATTTTGTGATAAGCTATACAAAAGTAAGACTAGAGTTTGAGTTATATACATAATACTACAGAACAATTTTGTCATTGTTTCCACCAAATTCACATATCAATCACGAGTGGTCACTCAAAATACAAGTTATCTGCCTGTGAGCCTTACTTTGTACAAAGGTATCATTCAAGAGCAGACGTAATGGTAAACTTCCAAAGGAGAACCAAAATATGTATAAAAACACAATGGTTTAAGTAGAGTCAGTGAAAACTTTGGTTGTAGCAATAAGGCTCTTCCTATCACTGTGAAAATGAAATACACTTCCTAAAGATGAGCTGATGCTACTGAATGAGGTAAAGGTGATCCTGCTTGAGAAGGTTCACCAAAAGTTTGACATTAGGAAGGCTGACATATAGTTTCATAGACTAGTACTTGGCTAACTGCCCTCTTGGGTCATTTTAAACCTAGAAAATTACCCCATGTGAGAATCAAACCCTGCACTTTGTGTCCATATGGTAAATACTTTAACCATTATGCCAACCACCAATTAAAACAAATTCAGGGCTTGCCTAGGATTTAAACTAGGGACCTCTTGCTCCCTAAGCAAGTATCATACCCCTAAACCAACAAGCCACCTAAAATTCAGGCAGCTTCCACCTGGATGTTTCTGGCTACATGAGGCTGCCAACTTCTTTATTTCCATAGGTTCAGAGGTTCATAGATTAGTACTAAGCTAACGGCCCTTCTGGCCTACTTTAAGCCTAGCCAGTTACCCCATATGAGAATCAAATCCTGTACCTTGTGTCTGTAAGGTTAACAGCTTAGCTTAGATATATGTTTCAATGGCAAGCTCCTGGCACAAGCCAAGGACCACAGTTCAGTTGCATTGGCCCAGAGGTCTGTGAAAAACAGTTTGGTTCCCTAGCAGTGATCTGGAGGTGGATTAACATTCTTGGGAAGTGTAGGGTCTCCAGGCAGTGTAGTAGTGAACAATGCAAATGAAACGTTCATATTCAGGTGTTCAGCCCATGACTAAAGTAGGGTACGGGACAAAATGTACTGAAACTGTTAAATTGGGAAAGGCCATCGACTGCTCAGGAAATGTTGGATAAATGCAATATAATGAAATACAGAAATGGAAAATATCTGAGGATGACAATCAGAGGATGGAATGAGGTTAGTGAATATTAAAAATTACAAATATTGTGCCAATCATATATACACACATGAGGACTGGGAACAGGAACGGAATCAAAGTTGGAAAACAAACTTAATCCAATTATTCATTCATTCACTCACTCACTCACTCACTCACTCACTCACTCCTTGCTACTTAATAATATCATAAGCTGGTGACTAACCCTGGAAAAGATAATTTTGGGAGAAACACTACCTTTTGATCTGGCAAACATGTTTGGGTTTAGACTGTGTGAGGTTAGCATTGTTTAAAGTGTTTCATGAAAAAATGGCATTTGTTTTGTGTAAAACTTTATGCTAGTATGCATGTATCTAAGAGGTCAAAAAGGTTACTGCTGCTCAGGAAAATGGAAAGAAACAAAGTAAATGGGGATGAGTGTAAAGTTACTATACGGAATAAATCCAAAAAGCCTAAAGAAGTGTTGAAGCCATGACACTAACAAATAAATGCAGGAGGATCCTTTTCTAGCAGGTGTTTCTGCGTAACTAAAAGTCATTTCAGAAAGTAAATGTGTTTTTAAAATGACTGTGAATGATGGGTATTACATGCAAGTAAATAAGAGACTGGCTTTCATGGTATCTTTCAGATTTGCATAATTTGCAAATGGGAAAAATATATGCAATTTTGCCAGACTTGGCTATCTAAATAATTTCCTAAAAGATGAGTAACTTATATAATCCTAAGTCAAACCCTAAACATTGTATTCTACTGCTTGTTGTAAATGCTTTTTGCAGTTTGATCGCTAACATTTGCACTCAACTGTTTTCTGTAAAATTTTATTGTAAAATGTTATTTCTTTTTTGTATTATTTTTGAAGGCTATAAAATTATTGTCTATAAAATGCTTCTATAATACTTTGGAGCTTTCCTCCTGGGACCTCCCCTGAAAATAAGCATCTAGCCAGTCACACTTTCGTAGCAATTAAATGTCAATAAATACGAAATACAATATAACATAATATATATATAGACATAAACTCTATCATTGCTTGACATCTGTTTAGTCGATAAAATATGGTCAACTACACAGACAGTAAAGAGGTGTGTGAGACTGCACACTTCTTAAGTAAGGACATGTGCCCTTTCCCTTAGATTGTGCGATCCTTGTGTTAGTATATATAATTAGCAGTGGTTCGGGTGGGACTTGCCCCCATGCAAAAACCAATGTTTTGTTTTATTTTCTTAATTTTACGTCTGCTGAAATTGTTGCTTACGGCATGCATGACAGCTTGTCGATGTTTTCAAAGTCAACTTTTTGTGGCCGATTTTTTAAACATCCAACTTTGGATGTTTCATTTGATCGTTGGGTGTTTTGTTTAATTTCAGTACACAAGTATACACACACACACATATACATGTATATACAGAGAGAGAGAGACAGAGAGATAGATAGTCACAATTACTGCAAGTAGCACCAGGGAGATGTTAACATTGGGGAATATCTAAGCTATGAGGACTTTCAAGAGAGCAGTGACTAGAACTCAGGGTAAGGATGTTATGTATAACATCCATGCATTATGGAACACTTTCTGGAAAACAGGGCCCTCTACCTATTCATGTCCCTTTGGGGCTTGTATATAAGACTGCCAAAACAACATCCATATACAAATTAGGCCAGTTTGTGGGGTGTGTAGAAAATGATATGAAAGTATTTTCAACAAAAAGGACTCAGGTGGGTAATGAAATGTATTTTGTGATAAGCTATACAAAAGTAAGACTAGAGTTTGAGTTATATACATAATACTACAGAACAATTTTGTCATTGTTTCCACCAAATTCACATATCACGAGTGGTCACTCAAAATACAAGTTATCTGCCTGTGAGCCTTACTTTGTACAAAGGTATCATTCAAGAGCAGACGTAATGGTAAACTTCCAAAGGAGAACCAAAATATGTATAAAAACACAATGGTTTAAGTAGAGTCAGTGAAAACTTTGGTTGTAGCAATAAGGCTCTTCCTATCACTGTGAAAATGAAATACACTTCCTAAAGATGAGCTGATGCTACTGAACGAGGTAAAGGTGATCCTGCTTGAGAAGGTTCACCAAAAGATTGACATTAGGAAGGCTGACATATAGTTTCATAGACTAGTACTAGGCTAACTGCCCTCTTGGGCCATTTTAAACCTAGAAAATTACCCCATGTGAGAATCAAACCCTGCACTTTGTGTCCATATGGTAAATACTTTAACCATTATGCCAACCACCTATTAAAATAAATTCAGGGCTTGCCTAGGATTTAAACTAGGGACCTCTTGCTCCCTAAGCAAGTATCATACCCCTAAACCAACAAGCCACCTAAAATTCAGGCAGCTTCCACCTGGATGTTTCTGGCTACATGAGGCTGCCAACTTCTTTATTTCCATAGGTTCAGAGGTTCATAGATTAGTACTAAGCTAACGGCCCTTCTGGCCCACATTAAGTCTAGCCAGTTATCCCATATGAGAATCAAATCCTGTACCTTGTGTCTGTAAGGTTAACAGCTTAGCTTAGATATATGTTTCAATGGCAAGCTCCTGGCACAAGCCAAGGACCACAGTTCAGTTGCATTGGCCCAGATATTGAAGTAAAGGTCTGTGAAAAGCAGTTTGGTTCCCTAGCAGTGATCTGGAGGTGGATTAACATTCTTGGGAAGTGTAGGTTCTCCAGGCAGTGTAGTAGTGAACAATGCAAATGAAATGTTCATATTCAGGTGTTCAGCCCATGACTAAAGTAGGGTACGGGACAAAATGTACTGAAACTGTTAAATTGGGAAAGGCCATCGACTGCTCAGGAAATGTTGGATAAATGCAATATAATGAAATACAGAAATGGAAAATATCGGAGGATGACTATCAGAGGATGGAATGAGGTTAGTGAATATTAAAAATTACAAATATTGTGCCAATCATATATACACACATGAGGACTGGGAACAGGAACAGAATCAAAGTTGGAAAACAAACAATCCATTTATTCATTCATTCATTTATTCACTCAATCACTCCTTGCTACTTAATAATATCATAAGCTGGTGACTAACCCTGGAAAAGATAATTTTGGGAGAAACACTACCTTTTGATCTGGCAAACATGTTTGGGTTTAGACTGTGTGAGGTTAGCATTGTTTAAAGTGTTTCATGAAAAAATGGCATTTGTTTTGTGTAAAACTTTATGCTAGTATGCATGTATCTAAGAGGTCAAAAAGGTTACGGCTGCTCAGGAAAATGGAAAGAAACAAAGTAAATGGGGATTAGTCTAAAGTTACTATACGGAATAAATCCAAAAAGCCTAAAGAAGTGTTGAAGCCATGACACTAACAAATAAATGCAGGAGGATCCTTTTCTAGCAGGTGTTTCTGCGTAACTAAAAGTCATTTCAGAAAGTAAATGTGTTTTTAAAATGACTGTGAATGATGGGTATTACATGCAAGTAATAAGAAATTGGCTTTCATGGTATCTTTCAGATTTGCATAATTTGCAAATGGGAAAAATATATGCAATTTTGCCAGACTTGGCTATCTAAATAATTTCCTAAAAGATGAGTAACTTATATAATCCTAAGTCAAACCCTAAACATTGTATTCTACTGCTTTTCTGTATGATTTGTTGTAAATGCTTTTTGCAGTTTGATCTCTAACATTTGCACCCAACTGTTTTCTGTAAAATTTTATTGTAAAATGTTATTTCTCTAATTGTTTTAGCTGCCAATGCAATTTTATTGCTGACTTCATGTAAAATGTTAATACTGATTGCGGAACTTTTCTCCTCGGGTCTCCACTGAAAACGAGCTAATGCTCAGCTGGACTAACGCGGCTAACAAATGTAAAATAAATAAATAAAAATAAATAAAACTAGATAAAACATACACACTTATTTCTACAGTTCAGAAACTACAAATGGATCTAACAGAACAAAAAATATTCTTCTTTGAATATAGTTCCAGTATACGAATAATATTCTCCAAAATGTGATTTTGTTTTAGACAAAGTTAACACCTAAGAGTTAACAATCTTTCCAGCATATAAATGAAGTGTTGCCTGACAGCCAGATTAGTGTCACACTACATAATGTACGCTACGATTAAGATATAATGCTTTCAAGGAAAATTAATGGTTACATTAGACACATCTTTCTTTTCTCAGGTAACAGTAGTTGCTAAGAGCTGCATAATTATTTTGTTACTATTGTACATGAGATCTAGGTTTCAGTCTCCTCAATGAACTGTTGGTTTTAAGCTTTCTACGAAGAACCTCTTGTCTTCTCTGAAAGAACATACCAAAGTATTTGCATGTTTAATTACTATTAGTTGCTATATACTTTAGGGAAATCAAATGTTTGACATTACTGCCAAATTGTAATTAAGGTGCATTCATTCAGAAAGTAACGTGTATTAGCTCATATCAATGACAGCAATGCACAGTGTGGAAAAGAGTCTGCAAACCATTGTATTTTGTAAAGTAGTTACAATAATTCCCTGTTGTTCTGCCTCCCTTCAACTACACTGTGCTAGGACACATGCCCCATCATGAGGACTAATTCTTCTAGATGACCTGAGAGTATTGTAGTTATAATTTACACCTCCATTAGGTGGGAATTGGTCTAGCATTAGAGGAAACATTACTGCATCCATACATTTTTTTCTGGGAAAGAAACAATGGTCATTAAAGGAAAAGAGTTGGGGATGATTCAACCACATCATCAAACGTCATTGCAAACAGACCCCGGTGGTCTTTTAATGGCTTCATAAACGTCTATAGGAATAAATAAGGACCTGAAGCCTTATCAGCCTTCAGTGAACCAACTCAAAAGCAAATCTCAGCAACAGTAATTGATCTGTTTAACTTATCTAAAACCTTTGGAGTAACCTCCAAATAATGAATTCTGTTGATGAAATACGCTTAGCTAATTGCATAATGGTCATGGTATTTAATTCCTCAAACAAAGCATGACTGAGTTAATATCAAAAAGAGAATGGAAGCTATGGCCTCTCCTACATCAAATGAAACAATGGTAATCTATTCATATCTCTGCTCCCTTACTATGAGCTATTAATTTTAAAGATTTAGTTATTTAACCCCAAAAATCCTAATCCTCCACTTTATTGAGTGAATTACTATGGCTAAAAGCTATACATTCCCACTTGCCACTGGACATTCTACTTGCAAAACAAGATGCTTACACAACTCCCTTTTATATTTGCTCTCCAATGTACAAAACAGATTCCAGCTGAAAATTTTTCCTGTACATATGGCCTTGGAAACGTCTTCCTGTAAGTTGGTGAGGGACTCCCCCATAATTCCTCATGCTATTTTATTTTAAAAGATCCCTGAAATTGAAATATGATTTATCTCAACCTAATATCAGTTTTTTTATTTCTAGTTATTTATTTATTTGCGTTTGTTAACTTGGAAAGTCTAACTGCGCAGAGCCCTTTGTTTGTGGAGGCCCAGACAGAAAAGCTCCACCATAGTACATTTGTATTAACAAATGAATTTCAGACAGTTCTCAGACAAAACAACAGTTAAATTTCTCAGAAAAACATAATTACAAGGCATGTATATACAGTAAGGAATTCACAGCATATATAAATCTATACGGTTATGGTAGCACTAAAATCTTGCAGGAACTAAATGGAGTTATGTTGTAGAATGGAAAAGATTAGCAAGTATTCTTATCTTTCAGTGTAGAAAGAGCTCAAGAGACAACATAATGTAAGTTATAAAATTATGTAGAAGGCAGATATTAGTACTGTACAGATTTATAAAAAAGTTCAAGTTATAAAATTTTGTGAGTGAGGAGACATTACTAAAGTACTGAAAGATATTGGTAATAGCACATGAGTGAGCCAGCATGGTCATAAGTCAAACCTTACATGTATGTTGATATGTTATTATTGTTTTAACTATTTTATTGTGATGGTGTTTGTTTACGATATTTTACTAAACTTGAGCTTGGAGTTTTACTTCATTCCATCACCAAAAAGAAGTTTGTGTTTACTTTGCTGATTTTTGACATTTTCACATAGACACAACTTGAACTTTTGAGATATTCCAGCAATGTCTAACTGCAAATGCTTTAACAAACAAAGTGCATGTGTTACAATTTCAGAACTAAATACACAGGTAAAGAACTCACACTGCCAGACTTGACAGAGGAATTAAACAAAAATGCGTTGCATGATTTCAAGGAGATAAGATGTGTTCCAAATGTAATTTCCTTTTGTGGAGTCTGTTGTATGATATGTAAAATATCTTGTTTTGTACGTTTAGGGAGTACGTTTCTTGATATGCAATAAGTGCAAGTTATGCACGATATCAATTTCAGTCACACAAACCAGAACCCTATATACATACATACATACATACTTATATATATATATATATATATATGGGTCTGTATTAGAACATCAAAGTTTCAAAACTTTGAATGTTTTAATATCGAATCCTATTCAGCAAAAGCTGAAAACATTGAACATACAGAACAGCACATTTTTTCCTAGAGAAAAAATTTGCTGTTTCAAAACACATACACACAACACAAGCACACCAAACAAACAGCAATCCACACACATACACCTAAAATCTTACACCTAACCCTACACTAAACTATACACATACCACTAACTATCCACTTACTTTAACCCAAACCCTAAGGTCCGTCACTATCACACACTCACCTCACCCTAACCCAAACTCACCTAACCCACCCTAAGCCTCACGTCCACATAATCGCACACTTACCTGACCCGCACCCTAACCCTAACTCACCTAACCCACCCTAACCCTCACGTCCACACAATCGCACACATACCTAACCCGCGCCCTAACCCTAACTCACCTAACCCGCCCTAACCCTCACGTCCACACAATCGCACACATACGTAACCCGCACCCTAACCCACACTCAATTGCACACTTACCTGAACCTGACCCGTAACTTTCCACCACAGCGCTGAAAATACCGAAGCAACAGAAACGGACAACCGAATTCTTTCCCTAGGAAAAAATTTGTTTTTCTATTGCTTCGATATTTTCAGCTTTCGCTGAATAGGGTTCGATATTAGAACATTCAAAGTTTTGAAACTTCGATGTTCTAATATAGACTATAGTATATATATATATATATATATATATATATATATATATATATATATGTACATATATTAATTTTTAGCTTTTTTAGTATGAATTACTTTTTTTCATTTACACACACACTGGCACACACACATACACACACACACACACACACACACACACACACACACACACACACACACGTAATTTCTCAAATCTACCGGTTTGGCAATTGCCACAGAAGATTATGGCTGTGAAATGTTAATGAGTTACTTCTGGTAACCAAAGGGTACAGAGTTTGATTCCTTCAATCTCTATTTTCCTCTGTGACTGGGAGAAAGTCACTTAACCAGACCATGCTCCAGGGTCACCCCTGAAAAGGGACACTTGTGTCCAGTGGGCTTACCCAGTTTTTCATGTGTATAAAATAAAATAAAAAATGTAATCAGCCACAAAGAAACATTTATGTCATAAACAAAGAACAAGGTTAACAGTGACCAGGCAATTTCAGTGCTTCAGTATTACATACTTAAAACTTCACAGACTTCTCAACAAAAAGCCCAGGTTGGTTAAATGGGGTGATACCCTGGATTACATCCACAGCCAAGTCTCCATAGACAAGGTTTCTCACCATTTCCTAGCCAGCTACAGATCACCCTCTATGACCCACAAAGCTCACAACTCTTACCCAGACCTATTAGAGGTGCTCACCATCCAACACAATACCCTATTCATGGAAAACTTTAACTATCCCTGTACAGACTGGGAAACATGCACTGCCTCTAACTCACAGACACAACATTTCCTGGACTATATCAACACAAACACACTGGACCAGATAGTGCATGCTCCAAACAGAGGATCAAATACATTGGACCTAGTACTCACCAACAAAGGACAGCATTGACCCCTCCCCCCCGCCTGTGTCACATTCTCATTGGTGAAGTCAGACCACAAGGCTGTCTCCATCAAAATAAAAAATCAACCCAGAAAACTCATCTAAACCTCTAACCGTTAGGAACTATTCTAAAGCAAACTACATCCTATTAAGCCAAAGTTTGTCAAAATTCATGACTCCTGCAAACTCTGAGAACACAGCTACCTATGCAGAATTATTCATAGAAACCATTTACAAACATGTTAAATGTCTGCATTGAGGCTGCCATACCTACCAGATGTAAGCCCAGATCTAACACCAAAAACAAACCCCACTAGTGGAATCCTTACATTAACTCATTAACCCCGAGTACCTTCCAATGGTGCCTGTGTGCTTAACACCGAGCGCGCCATGAGAAGATATTAATTTTAAGCTGTTACCCCCGAGTGCCTTCCATAAGCACCAGAAACTGTAATGCAGATTGTTTCATTGAGCTTAATGTAAAACACACTAAAATCGTAACTGAACTTGTAATTTAAGTTATATAGTTACGATTCAGTGTCTTTTTACATTAAGTTCACATTACACTTTTAGCACAAATTTCGTGTTAAAGGTTCTTGATATAGCAAGTGGTGGTAGCTTGTTGGATTCTTGCAATCCAAGCCACCACCTGCGTACCAGCTCCACCCCAACCTAATTTTCTTTTGTTTGCCCCAAATAAATAGAGGGTCCAGCAACAGGTATTTCTTTACTTTTTGCTAATAATTCGAGATTTTACTGCTACTGGACTCCTCTATTTTATTTGGGCACTCAGGATCGCCAGAGATAGTCAGTGAGGTTCACCGGCATTTGCTACAAGGAGTTCCTTGTTTCAGTGTCCAAAAGAACTGCATATTCTCTTCCCTTCAGGTAAGGTGTCACTGAACAAGGTTGAACAGAATAAGGGAGTCCTAGGATTGTTTTTACTCCGGCTTCTTTCTTTTTTTTTTGTTAATGTGTATGTTGACAGTCATAGCTCTTTACTGAGCAGGCATGTTTGATTTTTGTTAGTTTGTAGTGGTGACAATGTAAACGGATTTTGTCAGCTCTGAGTATGTCTCACCTTGTTCTCAAAATGTTGTTCAATTTTGCAGATGTTGTAAATTGATGTTCGCCTGTGGGTTTCCCATGTATTGTTTGCTTTCTCTATAAATCTACGATTGCAGCGGTTGGCCTAGTAATGGAAAGTATTCTCCTGCTGATCACGGCCGGACTTCAAATAAATTTCTATTCCAGCACTCAAAACTACTGCAGGCATTGTAGCAGCCCTATCCTCCTTCCTTAAAGTGCTTAATTATGTCATCATAACTTCAGCCTACATCTAATCTGCACTGTGTGTGCGTCTTATGCTGCAACATACCAGTACTTTTCCATTATCGGCCCAACTGTTGTAATCGTACCTTGTGTCTATGTATGCTGAAGCATAAGATGCACACACAGTGCAGAGTGCATGAAAATGGTGAGAATACAGGTTATAACAGACCAACTACATGCTTAGTTTAGTAATAAAAAAATAAATACAGTGGAACATTTTAGGTAAGAGCCGTCTTGTTTTTGTGATTCATCATGCTTTGCGATTGCAATTTGCACCCCTAAATGTTTTATTTCCCAACTTATTCTGTTTTCGGCCCATGAGTTTTGCTCAGCCTAACCTTCCAAGAAGGCACACCCATTCACACATGCACCTACCATGCATGTCTTCACTAAACCATGATTAAAGTTAGCTGTCTTTCCTGTTATATATGTACTTCAGGAATAAATAGCCCAGTTCATGACAGTGTGTCGTGTCTACAGCAGACTTTGAAAAATTCTGGCCAGTTAGTTAATTGAACGCATTTAAATAACTTGTTGGTAGAAAAACAAAAGTGCGTTATGTTTTAAAATCCTCTTTTCCAAAAATAACATCAAAGGGTACTAAATCTGCAAGATAGCTTTCTAGCTAATAAAATCTCTATGATTGGGAAAAGTCTACTTGTCCCTCACTCTGCACTTGGTTTATTCCCTTGCTAACCTGTTTAGTTCCAGTCGGGGAAATTCATCAATGTCATTGTTCTCTATGCAGCGTGAGCTGTTACAATGGTACAAATTAGTTTGTTATTTTAAGGCATGCTTTCAGATAATTTTAGTAATTATTATTATACTATTAATTAAAAAGCTCAGTTCTACATCGTGTTTTCCACTTTAGCGAGGTCAGAACTAATTTTGCAACTTGTTTCCTGTCTCCAGCAAATCTAAACGGAGTAAATTGGTGTAATTCGTTTAGAAAATAGATCGAACACCAGATTTTGTATTCGCATGCATTTTCTAAACAGAGCTGTAGATTGTTCATACAACTGCAAACAAAGCAAGTAATGTTGGTGGCTTAGATATTTAATTATGTTAATGCCGGCTTTGCACAGTATCAGGCAGTCAAAACTAGCCATTCACCATTGTGTTTCACTAAGGTTACGTCTTTGATTGGTCTTTTTGTTTCAATCTAAACCTGTCTTTTTTTTTTTTTTTATGAATGCTTGGACCTCTTGTATAACTATATTTAGTCGTAATGCATAATTTCTCCAGCTGTACAATTAACTACAGGGTAATATTGAGTCATTTTGAATAATTTAACTGCTGCTGCCGCTGCCAAATGACAAGTCATTCAGCCATAACCTAAGCAACTGAAACTGCAACTGACAAAATGAGTGTATTTGAACATAGTGAATATCGGCATTTTGAATATTTGTTTTTCACTTTGTATGTTTTGTTTTTGCCCTGGGGGTCTGCATGGTGAGTGTAAAGGTTCATCACACTAACTGACGTATCCTGTTAACAAACATAAATAAATAAATGGGAATAGGAGGTTCTATAAATGCATCGATCCTACAACCTTTGTATAGATTTTTTTTTTTGCTAAGAGGTATGCCAGGTAATTCAAATCATGCATTCTGTAAAGAACATTCATTAATTTAGCTGCATTTTGGATTTTATTTTGTTTTATTGACCTGAATAATATGTCACATTCCTAAGGTTTATTTCTTCAGAGAAGCCAGAATCTTACTGAATAAATGAGAGTTGCTCAGGATCATATTTTATTTAATTTATTTTCTAACCACATCCATACCGTTGGGCTTTGTTAACCAGGTAAGTAAACTAATCTTTCTTGGCCACTGAATGGCTACAAGGGAAAATGCAATGTACATAGGCAGTTTGGAGTTGCCAGCCAAGCTGTACATTTTTTTTCAGAGGAGGGAAGGAAAACAGAGTACCTGAAGAAACCCCACACCGACATAAAGGGGACATGTGGACCACACCAGCAATACTGAGCCAATATGCTGTTTACACATTCTATATGTAGAATTCAAAGGCAGATGTACAGGCTTCCAACTTATATCATTATTTTTCAGTGACTTAAGATTCTTTAATCTATAATATAAGAAAAGGTTGTGATAACTGCGCAGTAATGAATGGTGATTACTACAGCAAATCTGTCATAAATGAGATTTGAATTGGGGGTGACTTAAAATTTTGAAGAAAGGAAGGGTACGTCCATTTTTTATAATTTTACTGATGACTGCACATACCTTTCAACCGTCCAAGAGAAATTATATTTTGGTTGATGATTTTCCTGTTGGTGCTTGTACATAGGAGGAAATTTTACTGAATGGTTGTTTAGGGAAAATCTTTCATTCTGGTGCCTGTGCATACATTATATTGAAGGGCTCACTTGGGTGAATGCTTCATTTTGGTGGTTGTACATACTAGGAAATGTTACACGCGTTTCGTTTGGCTAAGCGTTTAAGTTTGGTGCATTCCTCAACATTCTACTGAAGGGGTTGCTTGGGTGAAGTGTTCATGCTGGTGGTAGTACATACTAGGAAATGTTACTGAAGACTTGTTTGGTGAAACGTTTTATTTAGATGCATGTATACCTGGACATACTAATGAGGATGTTGCTTGGGGAAATAATTAATTGTGCATCAGGGAAGTGCTTGTGCATACATGGTCTGACTGCTGAAGTGACCGCTGGGCAAAATAGTTTATTGTGCCATTTTGGTACTTGTGCATACACAATGCAAACAACCGGAGGGGCTACTGGGGAAACATAGAAATTAAGTCTGAAAATTACATATGGTTACATTACTTAGAATACAATACAGAAATGTAATTATAATGTAATATGCCAGCATATAAGACATGAGATACACCACTGACTAATTAATAGTGTAATGTAAAATAAGCAGACAAGAAATCACTTCTTCTTGTATTATTCTATTTGTGATTAGTAGTTGCATGAGTGAGATAAAAGTTATCACTTGTTGACAACTGCCAGCATGTAGCTACCATATTTTTTGTGCATCTTCCTGGGTTTGTCAGTCGTGTGGAATTTAGGTGGGAGGAAGGGCTCAGTAATATGTAAGTGTTATACTATTTTACTGAATAACTCAGGTGTTCTCCTTACTGATAATGAGGCTGTGTTACACAACAGCTGCACAAGGTAAAGGTAGGTGAATGCCTAGTCAACAGGTTATGTGCAGCAATTGTCACCTTTGTCTGAGCATGCATAACTTCGCAGTACTGAAAGGAAGGTCGTTATCACATTAGCAATAAGTGCAGCTACAATACAGCCGTGAGTTATTTTCACTTTTCTGGTAAAAGTCTCAGCTGCTGTCACTGTTACTCACATAAGTAGAAGTTGTTATCACTTTGATGAATGCACAAGCCAGATTGTGTTTTTTCTCTATTTGTAGTCATTGCAAGCCACCCCCTCCATTCTTCATCAACTAGCTATACTCCAAAACCTCTGTTTTTTCCTGTGTATATGTGTATATCTGTGCATATATGTGTGTATATAGATATATATGTATGTTCATAATGTACTTGTACATATATACATATACACATGAATATCAGTATGGCAGTGGCCTCTCTTGGGAGATAGGGTGATGCATCTGCATACATTGTCTGTAGTTCATTTAGAGGGGATTTACATGTGTCCTTTCTGTGCATACATTGTCTGTAGTTCATTTAGAGGGGATTTACATGTGCCCTTTCTGTGCCCCCTTGTCAGGTACTGGCCAAGCCCTTATGCACCAAGATCAGGAAGGTTCCTCTTCAGAGATTTATGCCAACTTCTCTTGTGTTGGTGGGTGCATCATGGGGGGCACCCCCAGCCATCCATGGATCTTGTGATCGACCTGGGTGGCAGTTAGGAACTTGGAGACTCTTCAGCTCAGTCCCATAGTGCTGCTGTCCTAGGTAGAAATGGCCTCAGGGCTGCCATTCCTACATTCACTGTGCTGCCAGCCATGCCTCCATAACTGAAAACCAGTACAACTTGATCTTCCCCACATCCAGTCTGAAGGTATGCTAAGTAATACCTCATTTTGAAGACAGTACTGATAGTTCTAACATGGTAAAAGAATGGTGCCTGTATGTTGTACTCAAGTGCAGATATCAAAGTTTGCTTCGGACTTAGGTTATGGAAATTATGAATTGTTTCATATTTTGGTAGATAACTTTGCAAGGGAGCATCTGAATGTGCCAAGTAATACCTCATTTTGAAGACAGTATTGCTGGTTCCAACATGGTAAAAGAATTGAGCCTGTATGTTGGAAACGTGCAAATAAAGTTTGTTTGGAATTAGGTTATGGAAATTATGATTTTTTTTCATATTTTGGTAAATAACTTTGCAAGGGAGCATGTTAAGTGTGCCAAGTAATACCTCATTTTGAAGACAGTGTTACTCCTTACAACATGGTAAAAGAACTCTGTCTGTGCACTCTACACATGTGCAGATATCACAGTTTGTTTAGTCTTGTACGATTATGATAATTATACATTTACAATACTTTTCATAATTATGCCCATATCTTTGCAAGGGAGCATGGTGATCACACAAATGCTGCATCATTTTGAAGCTGACATTCAGATGCACAACTTCTACACTGATATGTAGGCACTGTCTGTTACAGGTGATGAGATATTATACTGTGTTTATTTATCAATTATGAAAAATAATATATTAATCATATTTCTGTGAATATCTCAAGAAAGGAACATCACACAGTAATGGTTAAAGTATCATTTTAAAGCTGACATTCATACTAACAAATTACACTCAAATTGTATGGGTCTGCATGGTACACTGACCAAGATATTATGCTTTGTTTTTCCAAAAAGGTAATAAATATGCACAATATCAACATTCCTTGTCAAATATTTAATAATGACTTTGATATACACTATCAGCGTTTACAATGTTGGAAAGGTCAGTGTCTGCTGAACAACTTTCGCATTTACATTTTTAGTTTAGCTCTTATAGTTAAAGAGTTATGAACATTTGTTTTCTGTATGGTATTACAAATGGATTTTCTGAAAATGAGCTCAGGCTGCACTGTTGTTCCTATGGTGGAATTAAGCAGGCAGCTTTTCCTGAGCTGCTCCGGAGTGAATGAGTTAAGAGTATACAACAAAAGACTACAAGTCATGGTGAAAATCAGAAAGAGCAATTCTCAGAGACAAAACTTCTCTGATTCAACTAAACATGAAACTAAGAGGTCTAATAAAGTCCGACACGGCCAAGTCCAAGGTCAGGATAGCCACCCAGGCGAAGGACAATCACAAGGCCTTTTAAGTTATGTCAGAACACTAAAGTTACACTCAGCAGTGTGCAGTACTGGTGGCAAATGGCACAACCTTCCCTGATCAGGGTGACTCAGTGAATCTACTGTCTGATAAATGTAACCCTTCCCGTGAAATCCCTTCTAGCATATCCCTTCCAACAATCAAAAGGCAGCAGGTCCTTGAGGTGCTCACTAAGGCCAAAAGCACTGCTTCAATGGGCCTTGACAATATTCCTGGTTGCCTCCTAAATAGACTAAAACATGACCTTGCAGGACCACTTGAGGACTCTTCAACTACAGCCTCAAAACAGGCTATGTGCTAGGTAAATATAGGGCTGCAACAGTCATCCCTCTTCATAAGTGTGGACCATCAAATGACCACAGGGACTACAGGACCATCAGTCTGACAAGTCTAATATTCAAAGCCATCGAATAAATTATCATGGAAATGATTGACAAGGAAACTGGCAACCTACAGACACTGGACCCATTCAAGTTTAGCTTTGTTAATGGAAAGTCTTACCTAATTAACCTGGTAGAATTCTTTGAGAGGGTCACCTAAGTAACGGATAAGGAGAAAATGGTGCACATCGCCTACCCTGATCTGACACAGGTGTTCAGTACAATGCCCCACTTAGGTCTTGTTGACAATCTCTCAGAACTGGGCATAAATCCCTACATACCCTTACTTATGAGTTGTGTGGCAAAGAATGATTTTCTTAGTATCTTGGTTACGTGTTGATCACAGGCCAGATTGCTGTCATATGTTCCCAGATCCCTACACTATCAGGTCAGCTCTTAGGGGTGTTTTATCGCTGAAGTAATTAATTATCTTGGGTGGGCAATTTCTCAAAGGGCACTATAATGCTGGATTGCTGTCTGGCTTACAGATAGGAGCCAAGAAGTCAGGATTGGTGAGACCACCTTCATCAGGAGACAAGTCACCAGTGGAATACTCAGGGCTCTGTATTGGACCTGCTCCTGTTTGGCATCCACTTCTCGGAAGTCAAGGCTAATGTCAAAGGTCTCTGGCTCACCAAGTTTGCAGATGACTGTAAATTGGGAGCTATCAATGACTGCACCCTGGACACCAATATCCTACAAGAGAACCTAACACAAACAAATGACTAGTGCAAAAGCCACAGATTAAAACTCAACACAAAAAAAAATCCATTATGGATATTAATCCTCTAAGCCAACTGCCAAACTGTTATAACTGCTTGTTATATACATGCTACCCAAAAAGTACCATAACTTTACCTTCTTACATTCCAAATCTCCACTACATCTAGCCTCTGTTTATAAAATCACTAACCAATGACAGAGCAGACATAAACTTGCAGGATATTACCACAGAATTACAGAAGTTATAATTATGTGGTAAATTCAGGTGATAGAAATTCTTCCATCTTGATAGCAGGTAAAAGGTTTCAGTGAGCTGTGTATTAATGGCATTTTGTCAGCTGTAGCTGCTGAAACCAGGTATGGGGAAGAGCAAATCAATGGTATTGCTATGAACATCTTTACAATCATAGACTTTTTACAGTCAGTCAGCATCCCTCCCAGTAGCAAAGAATGCTAACAGTCTTTACTGGCATGAATTTACATCCCAAGGGAACATCAGCATCATAGCAAGGTACGAAAAAGACTTGCCGTACTAATGGACTACTCAAGGAAACATACTTTGAACAATGTCATATTGCTTTGACAAAGTTGATATGTCTTCCGTTCCAGTGGTCTTGTAAGACACTGATTAACCTGACCTCATCTTTACTATGTCCAGTATCAGTGTTGTGGACTGGTATTGAATTCTCAGAGACATATGCACTTGGAAGGTGCTACAAGATCCTGTATGTTTAGGAGGCCCTGGGCATATAGTTTAAGGATAAAAGTCTATTTAAGTGGAACAATACAACAGGGGCAGGAATGTTGGAACTGATGACTGATGGGTTCTAGGAATACATGAATACAGCCAGAAGCAGGGATACATAATTTTTGTTTTGTAGCATGATGCCACCACTCTGCTCCCCATCATCAAGGAGAATGTTTAGCAGGAACAACTGTAGTCACAAAAGAATAGGCTGCATACCATGATATTCCTACACTGAGCATAAACTACCATCATGAGGTTGTCAATGAATGGTACAAGGGTGGAGAAATAAGTATGGCAGGGATGTCCTGGAAGCATTTGATAATGTCTAATGAGACACCTGCCACTAGTAAGAACAAAATGTAAAGCAAACAGAAAAAACATCTCCCCACAGTAGGGACAAAAATGTGCTTTTCGGCACATACAACTTCTTACCATATATTTTTATCAATAGGTTTCTGCAAGACTATCAATGAAGCTGCATATGATAAGAAGTTTCAATTACAGGGAAAAAAACATACCCTGTAGTGCATGCATGATGTTATATTCATGAAACATCTGAACATCATTAAAACTATGGTCCTGTAAATCCCAGATCATTCACTGAATGGTATATGCCTCTGTTATATTTCACTTCCACGTATACAAGCAAGCACAGTAAGGAAACAGCGGCAAAGCTGTGTCCTCAGGATAGAGACCTGTGTCAGGTAGATTAGTAAATTGCTTTATCTGCTTCCTTTAAGACTACTTTCTAAGAGCCCAAGCTCAACTGTTTTGTTATGGTTACTGAAAATAAATTGATCTTTTATGCTCTACTTTGATTAAAGTGAGGAACTCTGTTAACCAGCAGCTGGGTAGAGGAAGCACATGGTACTGGACTGCTAGGCTGTAGCCCCATCAAATTAAAAACATATTTTGGTAGTGTTTTCATCTCTGTTTTTTCAATAGTCGACTTTCCCATTCTCAGGACTTGGAACTCCTGAATGCGCAGTTCTGCACAATTCTAATTCCTCTGTAAAAACAGTTAACTCACCTTGCTACGCTAATTTCTAACCAGTTCAACTTTTTCACATACTCAATGACTGTGAATATGGTGACTTAATCATATTACAGGTTCAGGGTGGAGGTGGTGGAAGAGACAGATGTTCAGTGGGGTTGGTTGAGTTGTTAAACAAAGCAGTAAATGGCATAGGCAGTCTGACTGAAAAGTAAAGGGACTCTTCTGGATGGATTCTGAAATAGTGAGCAAAGGGATTTTTTTATGTAAATAAAACTTTTTATTAAATAATACTTTAATGTACTGACATGTTCAGGTATGCTGACGACACTACTGATGTTCTTCAACTTAACAGTGTTAGTGCCAATACCGGACACCTAGCAAGATGGTATGTCCTGCTCTTCATCATTTACACTGCACTATTTTGCTTGTGTGTGTGTGTGTGTGTGTGTGTGTGTGTGTGTGTGTGTGTGTGTTTGTAATCCATTGCACTATAACTGTATGACAATACTGAACTGAAATACATAAATAAGGTAATTTGTTCATTTATTTTATCACAGTCAAACATACAAGGTGTACACAGTTAAAACAACGGCTGTAACCAGTGACACACATGTAGAGAGTTGCAGTGGGATGCATAATATGTGTCAGACAGCAGAGAGCTGAAATGCACTACTTTGGCTAGTATTTATTCCTTCACTGATTTGATCACAATCAGGTGTACATAGTCAACAGTGATGCACATAGTCAACAGTGAGGTCTAGCATTAGTGATCGTGTGTGTGTGTGTGTGTGTGTGTGTGTGTGTGTGTGTGTGTGTGTGCATGAGTTTTGTGTGGAGAGGTAAAATAGGCTGCACTATATGTGTCTGACAGCACTGAGCTGAGATACATTACTGTGACTAATTGGCTGCAAACAGACATGAGGTGTACACAGTCAATAAAGTGCCTGTAATTAGACAGTGTGTATGTGTGTGTGTGTGTGGGGGGGGTGCAAAGGGTTACACTGTATATGTCTCACCGCAATCTGTTGAGATACATTATTGTGGATATTATATATTCATTCATTAGACTGAAGTCAGAAATAGCATGTCTACACATTCAATAAAACATTTGTAATTAGTGACCATTTGCACAAATGGAGGGTGCAATGGTTTATACTGTATGTGTCTTAGTGTCTGACAGCAGTGACCTGAGATAAATTACTGTGGCTATTTAACTGCAACAGGCATCTGAGGTGTACTCCGTCAGTAAAGTGGCCGCAATTAGTGTGTGCGTATGCATGCATGTGAGTGAAGGAGTTGCAATGGGTTGTAGTCTATTTGTGTGACAGCAAAAAAGCTGAAGTTTTACTACAGACGTCATTTATTTGTTCATTCATTTGAGCACCATCAAATAACTGATGAGCATGAATTCAATAAATTGGATGCAATTAGTGGGCACATTTGTGTGTGTGTATATGTTTGTGTGTCAGAAGGAGAGAGCAGAAAGATGAAATACATTACTGTGCTCATTATTTATTTGATCAGAATCAGACATCTTAAGAAGTACATAGTCAATAAAATGATTGTAACTGGTGGGCATGTATGTGTATGCACAAACGTGTGTGTGTGTGTGCGCGCGTGCATATCTGCTGAGGGTTACAGTGGGTTACACTGTATGTGTCCAACAGCAGAAGGCTGAAACACATTACTGCTGCTGTATGTGGATGGCTGTGCCAAAGGTCTCTATTTATACTTTTCTCTTCCTAACATGGAATGAACTTCTCCTCGAGTTAATAGGTAGTAGTAAATGACTGCTGTTAAAGAAAATTATTTATTTACGTCACACAATTACATTAGCTATGGTTCACAGTCACAGTACTTAGAAAAATATAATTTTTTACAATAGCTATATAAAATGCATCATTTAACTTTGAAAAATAACATACAATAGCTATATAACATGCATTATTCAATACCCCAGAATGCCAAACAACTGCAGTCTCAGTTAAACCCCTGGGTTCTAAATGCTGTATGGGTTGTGGTTTGTAGTTTCTGGACAATGTATCCAGCTATAGAAAGAAAGCCGTATCCGTATTACTATAACCATCTGGAGATGATCAAAGTTTTTTCACACTACTTTTCTTTGGTCTCCTGTAAATGTTCCTTTGTAATTTTTTAGTGCATAGCAATTTCTTTTCCAGTTTTTGGATACCTGTGCTGAATCTGAAAACAGTCTACTGAGTTCAGTGTACTATCTTGGTTAACAAAATGAAATTAAATAAAACAATATAAAATAAATAAATGTCGGGGTGTGCGGAGTGCAGCCAGGGTGCTGTCGAGACCACAAGCAGCAATCATGGTTGCCTGAATGACTGCCGCCTGTGAATGGCTCTCATTTTGTGGTTCTAACTGGACCCCCACTAAGAAGAAATGACAGGCTCAAATCCATTAGGGGAGGCTTTATTGTCAGTAGGATGGGGGATAAGTAAACTATAAAAAAGCAAAAATTATGATGACTGCCAACTGGTTTGTTTTGATGAGTTTATGGCAACTGATCAATATGCAAAAACATTGATTCACTCCTGACTGATGTCTGCATATTGAAATACAGCTACCAAAAATTCTGTCTACCAAAACACAAAAAGATTGCAAAAGAAAAAAAATGTCCTTTTACAATCTTATTACAGAAATGGACTGTCTAAGGTAGGATACACGGTTGTGAACAGGGGCACAGGGTTATAATTAACGTGTATTAGTAAGATAGTGCAAAAGGGAAGGGGACTGTATTACCTTACTAATACATGTTAAACCTTACCCTAACCCTATTCATTAGCTTAGGAAAAAGCTTTCCATAGCACTATCATTATACAAGCCAGGCTCAGACACACACCACATACAACAGGACTAACCCACACCTGTAAATCTATTCCCTTACCTAAACTTTACCCATACAGTAACCCTAGATGATCATACACAAACTCCTTACCTCCAATGCCAAAACTTTGGATATATCCAAAAAGTTTTGGCATTAAAAAAACTTAGCTGCTCATCTGTATACACTATCCTCTTCCATTCAGAAAGTTCACTCATTGACAAACACCAAATTTGCCAAAACATATTCAATTAATTTCTCAATCTCAGCAGACTTTCAACAAAGCAGCCATTCAACCACAACACATTGGCCTGTTCTAACATATTTTAAATAGCATTTCTGAACTTTACTCAATATACAGTGAAGATCAAATCTGCCTATCAAATACGATAAATGTAATTCAAATATGTCAAATGTAATTTGTTCTATGGAAAGGTTCGTTCCCATCAATATTTTTATCAAGGTATATTGCAAACTTCTCTCAGGATCATAAACAATGAAAATATTTTAGATCTTCTGACATCAGCAAACAATGTATTATTACTTGCTCCACTCCATATAATGATATCGTGAGCTTACTTCTTCTGACTAAAGGTAAAATTCTTTTGAAATTAATGATATATATATATATATAGTTTTTAAAATTGTTTCAAATCTTCAGCATTTATGAAACCTGTAAATGATTTCTCCACAGCTTTTAGACTTTTAAAAAACCAGCAGGAAAAAAAATCAGAATTTACCTCCACAAACTTTTCGGTTTTGCAAATTCCGTACATTTTAAATGATTTCATCTTTGGCGGTATGAAAAATGTGGGATACACAGTAGGTCCGACTGCTAACACCCCCACATCATACTTCCGAAGTTCTGGAGTATAATAAAAGCGTATCCCAGAGCTGTCTTTTATTCCTAAATTTTAAGTGTAATTAAGAAAAGACAGTATGAGTTAGCATTCTTCCAGAGCCCTATTGGAAGTAAAAGCTTAAAAAAAAAAAAAAAAAAAAAAAAAAAATGCAGGTTAAAAAGCATCCTTCACACTTTTTTACTCGACATAACCACAGGATCTGCCAAGAAGCTAGCTAATGACATTGCCAGAGCTCTCCACAGTTCCTGAATGATTTCAGGCTGAATCCTTGTATCCCATTAGGATTCCCTCCCTTCAGTTGGTGTATCATCTGAAATTCATAAAAAACATTTCAGTCATATTTGTTACAAAAAAAAAAAAAATGCATGAGTTTTTTGTAAAATACAGAGTAGAAAAAAAACATAGGTGAAACACAAAAAAACAAAAGTTGTAGCCAACACCCTTATGTTTATGGATATCAGTTGGGTACGACTACCCTGTGTTTCCAAAACTCAAACATTCCTCTTATGCTGTGCTTATGATGTCATAAGAAGGCAGAAACATGCATGCCCACACCAAGAAGGGTTTGGCTTTATTGGCCTGAAACTGTCCAAAAAAAGATTTAAAAGTAAAAGAAAAAAGTCATGGACATTCAGAAATGCTATTTAGCTGAAACACCAGACAGCCTTAAAGGGTAATTTACATATATCCCATGTTGCCTCTGATTCAAGAGGTTTAAGGTATCACACAGTGGAAATTCTAGCTTTGCTAGATTTTTCTTTTTGTTTTTAACCAATTGGCTCATAGGTGCCTAACCATAACAATTTCCTGGCTATTTCTTCCCACACTATTTACTTCTGCTTTGATGAAAAACAGAAAAGTAACTGGGAACGCATTTTTTGGGAGCGTAATAAGCTGGCAGATTTTTAAAAAATTCCCTGCAGATTACTCTATCAAAAATCTTGGGGAAGCAAGTAGATTTAAATAAGGAAATGATTCTTTTGAGCTGGGACATAGGATTGGAACTGCCTGTACATAGTAAGGCTTTACTATGTTTAAAGCTATTGGCTACAAATAAAAGCAATTACTACAAAATGGAAATCAAAATATGAACAGGCTGCAATTGAATTACTGAATATTGTAAAAGACTGAAAAGAACTGGAGGTGGGAACTTTATAACAAAAAATGAGCAACCAACATAGAAATAAATGGAACTTTTGGGGAACAGTACATGTAGAACAAGGCTGTCCAAAACATGGCCCGCATGCGGCCCGTGGTGCAGTTCTCTGTGGCCTGCGAACCAAAACATTCGATGTTCCCTCATCTTCTAAAGAGGAGCTGGATTAACCAGACGGAAGTTCGTGTCCGTCGGTGATCAGTGCCCCTCCCTAATTGGCAGTTAACAAACACAAATAATAATTACACAAAACCAAAGTGAAACGGAGAAGCTCATGACCATACAATTCGACCACTTTATTAACTTATCATATATCTATAAGGTAATAAAGTGGTCGACTTGTATGGTCATGAGCTTCTCCGTTTCACTTTGATTTTGTGTTATTTATTTTTAAGTTGGTGGAATTCCTCTCAGTGGTTCATGTAAACACAAATAATAATAATAAAAAAAAAAAAACATGAGGGAGAAAATGTTGCGCTCTGCCTCTGCTGCTGCCAGCCTGCTGGCTTCCTTAACTAACACTTGTGTGGGGGCTGGAGTTCCATTCAACTTCAAATTCCGGGACTCGGAGACTGGGAATGGGAAACTTGCATTTTACAATTTCCGGTGACACACTCCGAGATCGCCTTCCCATCATCATATGCATTGTGCTTGCTTGATGATTTTCCTAGTCTTATTTAACTAAGTGCATAAGACAAGGAAAATCATCAAGCAAGCACAATGCACAAAGACAAGTAAATCACTAACCAGACAGCAATCCCATCCCAGGCTGAAACAGGAAGTCCATGGTGAAAGTAATATACATCGAGATGAGATTGCACGTCGCAGTACAGTGAAGGAAATGGTAAATAGGTGCAACTGGTCTGCCTGCCCCCTGCATGACTAACTTAATAGTTCAGTCTGGTCAGGCCAGATTCAGTGGCAGGTCGCATGTGTAATAAAAAAAAAAAAATGCCAGTTAAAAGCCGTTTCTGGGCACCCGCAGTTTTTTTACTGATATATAATCCAGACCTCCTTCCCTCCTAAATCAGTCAAGTCTAAAGTGAGTGAACTGAACTTTGTTGTTTGGTTGTTTAATAATTTAACTTTAAAGTCAATAGTTTGTGAATTGAAGTCCAAGTCCATTGCTGTCAGTGCCCTTGTGGTGGTATGTTAATTAAATATATTAATGTAATGTCTTTGTCTTACTGCAGGCAGTTGCAGCCAATATTTTATTTATCAATTTTATCTTCTGTTTTTTTTTTTTTTTGGACTTTGGTAACTGGTGGGAAAGGCACTGGGTGAGGGTTTTGGGTCCGACTCTAAGGCAGCCAGTGTGAAGAGGTCATTGGGGAAAGGAAAATTTTTCATTTCAGTGCTTGTGCATACATAGAAAAGTACTGAAGGCATCATTGGGGAAAATGTTTAATTTTTGTGTTGGTGCAGACTATACATGGACAAATTACGTAAGGGATCCTTGGGGGAAAGTATTCATTTTGATGTAATTTTGCTTTTACTTATACTGAAAAAGTCATTGGGGAAAATGCTTTATTTTTGTGTTTGTGCATACATGGAGAAGTAATTAAGGGAACCTTGGGGGAAATGATTCATTTTGATGTCATTTGCTAGTGCTTATGCATACATGGACAGGCTTATGAGAGGGTTGTTAGGGGAAATGCTTCATTTTTGGTGCTTGTGTATACATGGACAGACTACTGAGAGGGCTGCTAGGGGAAATGTTTCATTTTTGGTGCTTGTGTATACATTGACAGACTTATGAGAGGGTTGTTAGGGGAAATGTTTCATTTTTGGTACTTGTGTATAAATGGACAGACTTATGAGAGGGTTGTTAGGGGAAATGTTTAATTTTTGGTGCTTGTGTATACATGGACAGACTTATGAGAGGATTGTTAGGGGAAATGTTTCATTTTTGGTGCTTGTGTATACATCGACAGACTTATGAGAGGGTTGTTAGGGGAAATGTTTCATTTCTGGTGCTTGTGCATACATGGACAGACTACTGACAGGGTTATTAGGGGAAAAGTTTCATTTCTGGTGCTTGTGCATACATGGACAAGCCTAACTGAAGGGGTCATTGGAGAAAATGTTTCATGTTATTGCTTGCGCTTACATTAAGTAATGGAGGGGTCATTGGGGAAAATGTTTAATTTTTGTGCTTGTGCATACATGGACTAAGTACACAAGGGATCCTTGGGAGAGATTATTAATTTTGATGTTATTTGATGCTTACTATGCATACAAACACACTACTGAAGAAGTCTTTGGGGAAAATGCTTTATTTTTGTGCTTATTCATACATGGAAAAGTAATTAAGGGAACCTTGGAGAAAATTATTCATTTTGATGTCATTTGCTAGTGCTTATGGATACATGGACAGACTTATGAGAGGGATTTTAGGGGAAATGTTTCATTTTTGGTGCTTGTGTATACACGGACAGACTTATGAGAGGGTTGTTAGGGGAAATGTTTCATTTCTGGTGCTTGTGCATACATGGACAAACCTGATTGAAGGGGTCAATGTTACTGCATGCCAAGTAGAATATAAGATGGGACTTTATGTTTGTCTATTTCTGACCACAGTGCTGGCAGCCCACTGTAAACTTTATTATGAAGTAGGAAACACACAAGCTTTAGCAGTACTACACCTTGCATATTTACAGCTGCACAATATAAAGTGTATGTATGTTGTCAGTACTATGGTCAGAAATAGATCAATTGCATCCCTGCTTACAAAGCTATTGCAGTTCTTTCTATGCTGGTTAAGTACTGCATCAAGTACTTTTGTCGGCTAATTCCTGTCCACTGATAAGTTGTACAGAAAAGGGTAATGTATTTCAGAATGGCATGCTTAATTTAACAGTACTGTATGTACATTTGTAAAGCACCGTGTATGTATCAAATCCAATCCCACTCCAAAATGTATTTGACAGTGTTATTTGAGTAATGATGTTGTGCCTGTTACTGAGTGTAAAAGAAAACCATCTGCACACTTGTTGCTAAGCAAACTTTTGCTCTGTTGGCATACCTCTCAACCAGTCAGGGACAAATGTAAGCAGAATCTTGAAGAAATCCAGAAAAAGATAGGGGCATTCAGGGACACTTTTTTTAAAATATTACTTATAATTCTATATTAACTAAAAACATTAATAGAATAACAGAGTGTGAATTAATATACATTTCCTGAAGGAAAAGAAGTCTATGTGTCCTACTTATGGTCATTATTTATTAAGTATAATTCACCACCTTTCCTCCAGTGAGACTAGATCCCCAAGTAATGGCACTGGGAAGGGGGGGAGTAGCCAAGAATCACATGAAAACTTAAAAAAAAGTTCCAAGGATGTCCGCTACGACTAATAAAATCTGAAAAGAAGAAGACTAAACTGGGCAGTTGGGCACTGACATTGAAGAGAAGGTGAACTAAACGTGGCACAGTAGGACAGCAAGAAGGAAAGCCTTGGCTGCAGCAGCAAAGATATGATTTTATTCAGTGATGAAGTGATAGAATGGTGATAAATGGGGCTGTGTTTGAGCTTGATGGGCACATGAAGAAAGGAGAAGGCATTCACCAACTCAGGCACAGACTTTTTACAACTGGGCAAATAGGGACAATTTGTGACTAGGAGGGCTGTTAGACAGAGAATAAAGTTGACATTGAAGCAGTAATTTTGTACACCAACCTGTTTGAGTGATTGCCTGATATGTATACATTTTGCTGTGTTAGAATGCACTGGTTCAGGAAGGATTGCTGGAATACAGCGTGCATGTTAAGCAAGCATATCCAGAATTCCTCTCTTTATATATGTAACTGACTTCCACACTCAACACTTCAGTGCCATTGCTCAAAGGAAACTGTAGAACCTCTCTCTCTATGAATTCTGCTAACTATGCTTGTGAATATTCTTATTTTTAACTCTTTACAATTTTATCTTGTATACTCCTGTATTTTATTGTAACTGAATTTTTACAATGCTTTCTTGGAGCTTTTCTCCCCGGGCCTCCACTGAAAACGGATCATGTTGGCCCAGTGGACTTCCCCGGTAACCAAACTGGACATAAATAAATAAATACTTGATAATTAAAAAGCTTCAAGGCCAGTCAATGACGTATATATATATATATATATATATATATATACATATATATATATATATGCCAACAAAGGAATAATAATGGCTGTAGAGAAAAGTATGGTGGTAGATAATTTCTCCCATATGTTATATTAGGGAAGACGGATAAAAAACTAAATTAAAAGGTAGGAAGTTTACTTAAAGTTGAGAAGGACAGCTCCATGATTTTTGGCATTTACTGATGTTCTATTATTTCCAATTTGGGAAAGTTTAAAGTTTGGAGTATTGTACTGTGTGTTACTATCCTAACAACTTATCTGACCTAGCTCTGCTATAAGGGGTTGTGCATTAACGCAGGAAGATCCGATTATGCTTCTTCTTAAAGTTGAACGGTTTGTACATGTACTTGGAGTTTGCCTTATTATTAATTATTTTATTGTTAGTGTCAGTATCTGAACATTGTTGAATTTAAGGCAGCATTACTTTCAATACTCACTGTATTAGAGTTAGATTAGAGACTGAAGAAAGCTGTCCAGTGCATGAAAAGTTTTTGCTAAGAAGTTTTGCACACTGTTTTGTTCCAGGCCTCCAGGGTGAATCTTGTGGTCACATTTCTGTGCAATTAGTGTTGTTGGCTTGTTCAGCATACCAAGGTTATGTTTACTGCTACTCAAAGAAAAATGCCTAACAAGAAAAGAAAAACTGAAGATTAAAAGCGAGTGTATCAAAGCCGATGGGAATCAGACTATTTGATTACAAACAACAGGAATAAAATTCAATGTCTTGTTTGCATGCGAATATTGTCAGTGCCTAAAGAGTATAATGTGAAATGACACTGCAGTACATTACACAGTAAAACATTTGATATTTATAGTGGAGAATCAAGACGCACCATTATTGCAGAATATAAGAGGAAATTGATGCAGCAAACCATTTTTTTTGCAAAACTTAGCAGTGAACAAAGTTCTAGCCTTGCTGCTTCGTACAAAGTATCATTGGAGTTAGCGAAAGCAAAAAAGCCTTTTAGTGATAGTGTGATAGTGAAGAAATGTGCACGTGAAATGACAAAACAATTTAATGAGCCGAAATAAGCTGAGAAGTTTGAAACAGTGGCATTATCTCAACACTGTCGCAAGACGTGTACAACACATGGATCAATATGTTGCAAAAAAGCTATGTGATTTAATAGCAAAATGTGAGTACTTTTCATTGTGTCTGGATGAAAGCACTGATCAAGAAGATGTAAGTCAATTGTTAATTTTTGTTTGAACTATTCAAGAGGACTTTAATATTAATGAAGAACTCAGTCTTGCATCTTTACATGGGACTACTAAAGGTACTGACATTTTTGAAGCAGTTCAAAAGTCTGTTATGAATTATGGAAGATTTGATAAATGTTCCTGTATTGTAACCGATGGGGCCAAAGCTATGACGGGGACTGGAAGTGGCTTTTGTGGGCTATTGAAACAAAATAATATTACCTGCCCAACAATTCATTGCATAATTCACCAAGAAGCACTCTGTGGAAAATTTCTGCTTTAAGCCAATGCCATGAAAGTAGCTGTAAAAATAACTAACATTATATGAGGAGGTAATCTCTGAGTCATCGTAAGTTTTGTGATTTCTTGAGGGAAATGGATGCTGCATATGGGGATTTGCTCCTTCATTCTGATATCCGATGGTTGAGTTCTGGAAAATGTCTGGAACGCTTTTTTGCCATTTGGAAAGAAATACCCATATTTCTTAAAAACGATGTGAAGTCTGACACAACAGAACTTGAAAATCAAATGCAAGATCCCATATTTTTATCAGATCTTACATTTATAACAAATATGACCAACCATTTGAATGAGCTGAACTTAAAACTGCAGGGCAAACAAACAGAATATTGCCAACTTATATGATCATTTGAATGGTTTTAAAAATAAATTGAAGCTTTTTAAATCGACATTGGCTAATAATATTTTTACTTTTTCCCAAATTGCAAAGAACATTTCGAAGAAATGAAGAAATTTGAGGAAATATCATTTTCAGCTCATGTACAGCATATTGATATGATTCTTGAGGATTTTGAGAATAGATTTGGTGATTTTAAGGAACTTGAAGAAGATATTTAAATTTTTAGTCAGGCCTTGACTGTCACCATTGAAAATGTAAGATCTGACCTTCAGCTGGAATTGTGTAATTTACAGTCAGATCCTTTTTATATCAACAGAAAGAAGTGAAAAAGGAGAAGATTTTTTTTTAATTACCACCAATAGGGAGATACCCAAAATTAAGAAAGTTTGGACCCAAGATGGACTCAATGCTCGGTAGCACATATCTTTGTGAAAGCACGTTCTCAACTATGAAATTCATTAAATCAAAGCACAGATGTTCATTGACAGATAATTCTCTTGCAAATTTACTGCAATTGGCACCTACAAGTATCGACATTGACACAGCTACTTTAGTAAATGAAGCTGAACTACCACAGAGCTCTTATTGAAATGAAGATGTTGAGAGGTATGCTGGCCACAAATGGAAACAGGATTTGGTCAAAACTTTAAACAGAGGTGTGATAAGCACTCCAGAATAGACATTGTTTCTAAAAAGGACAATTTTTTTTGTGTATTGCTATATACCAATTTCCAGTGGTTCAGATCTGTGAAGAATTGACTTAAGGCTGCACAGAGGCTGCCAAGAAGAGTCAGCATGCAGAAGCAGACACTGACACTGCTGAGTTAAGAGGGTTAAATGCCATTACTACAGCTAGAAAACAGGGCCCTTAATGGAAAGATATTTGTTCTTTAAAAATTACTGCATCTTGTCTACTGTTTTAGTAAAAAGTTTTATATGCACCATGACTTCTCCTTCTTATGAAATTGTCAAAGTGCTTGCTAAACCTAACAGTAGGACTCCCCAGGTAATTTCAATATATGTACTGTATTTATTATTGTGCATGCGGCCCGATATATCTTTTTTTTTAAATGCGGCCCTTGGATTACCTAAGTTTGGACATCCCTGATGTAGAATAATGTTCGGAAGTAAAGGCAGGAATTGAGCAATTTATAAAATGTTAAAGTGAATGACAATTGTTTAAAAGAGAGAAATAAATGCATGTAATGTATGCTGTTTGTAAATGAAAATGTTAATACGGTTTCCTTTCTTTTCTAGTAATGTATACATGCCTATGTCTTAAGTGAAGATTTAATAAAGGTGTTTAATAAAAATATATTTTGTTTTGCTTATAGAAGAAAACAGAGGTCTGTACTGTATAATGAGTGTACCAAGATATTAACTTAAGGCAGAATCTGTACTCCCAAATATATAGCTTAAAGGGGAAGCTGTACTGTCAAAGATACATAATGAGAAAATAAGGTTTCTATTAAATTTGTATACTTACCACTTTTCAAAATGTATACTTACCACTTTTCAAATGTGGGTTGTTATAATGAACTTCCAACACAGCAACTTTGAAATCTCTGTTAGTTCCTATTGAAATACCAGTATTTTCGGGAAATCTGAATGCCTAGTAAAGTAGAATAATATATTTATTTAGTTAACATTACAATTTTAGCATATATATATATATATATATATATATATATACACACACACACACACACACCTGTTAGTTCCTATTGAAATACCAGTATTTTTGGGAAATCTGAATGCCTAGTAAAGTAGAATAATATATTTATTTAGTTAACATTACAATTTTAGCATATATATATATATATATATATATATATATATATATATATATATATATATATATTATACACACACACACACACACACACACACACACACACACACACACACACACACACACACAATACTAGTGTTCAAGATAGAAAAAAATCTTTAATCCTCATTGCAACAAATAATGATTGACCAGATTCACTATGACTGCTTCACCAGTATCCATTTAATTGAGTCACCCATCTTTGAATATCTCTAGTGATCATGTGATAAAATTACATATGTATGAACTTTCAAAATATATTTACAGTAACTAAAAACAGCAACATAACCTGGGGGGAAAAAGATAACAACACTATGATCACAAAAATCACAAAAATGTGAATCACAAATGTTCATTTAACCCTGGAGGGTATAAAGACCCATAGAAGCCAAAGCTTTTCTTTTTTATCTAAAAGACTTTTTATATCTCCACTACCACACCCCTACTTATTGGATATTAGTTTGTCAATGCCAATGAATATGTACTTAGCAATAGGATGTTTTTAAAAGGCTTAAATAAAGCAGTATTTGGCACTTGAGTGTGCACTAATGCATCCCTTAAATATCCTATTGCTCTGTCCAACATAGAGTGAAAAGCACAAAACTTTTGGCCAAACTTCACCAACTGGTGCTTGCATGTTATATAATGCTTAATATGAAATGCCTTTTTATAATTTTTAGTTGAAAATTAAGCACATTTAAAAATAATGTCACATTATGTACAATGATCACGGGCTACTCACTTAATGCAGGTGCTTCCCATTTAATTTATCTATAGCATGCTTGTAAGCAGATCAGACTTGGCCAACATTTTTCCATTTATGATAGCAAAACTTACACTCAACTGGTAAACTAGTATTTAATGCAGAATTACCTAATACAATCATCCAAAATTTATTCATAACCTGTTTTATTAAAACATTCATATCATAAGTGGTTCTAAATCTGATAGATTCTGATCCATTGTTGCCAAACTTGTCCTGAAACTGCTTACTTGTGATTGTACGTGCTTTATCCAGCTGAAATTATACCCCTTGTGTGCCAGTCTATGTTTTAGGTCTGAAGAAGATGATACAGTATATACCTTTCACTTCTCAGTCTTAAAAACTTGGATTTAGGAATATTTTTAAATATGTATGGCAGGTGACAATTGGAATTACACGGAAATGTGTTCTTACTAAAATCTTCCAATATAAATCAGTAGCCAGAGTCCCATCCAATGTTTTTGTTATTCAGACATCAAGAAAATAAACTGTAAACAGTTCTGCCATAAGTACAAACTATATTCCAAACCTATTATGATTTTGCTATTCAATAAAATGTTTTAGTTTATATAAGTTACCTTTCCAAATAAACTGTAGTTTACTTAGACGATATGTGCCACATATCTATGTGCTCCAAATATATATTCCTGGTAATGTTACAGATGTGCTGTTGTTCAAAAATATTACATATAAAGATTTGCATATAGGAGTACCCAGCTGTAAATGCTGACCCCACAGCAGTGTCCCTAAGCTGAACATGATAGTTATTAAACTAAAAAAAAGTTGTTGAACATCACCTCAGTCAGTTGGATAACAAAAACATTAAAATAAGTGGGATACAAATCCCAATGTTCTAACTAATACCCTAAGACTAGCAATTCACTTTCATGTGGTATATAAAGTACACACATCTAGAATACGTAAATATATTTTTGCACATGGGGTTGGGGGTGTCAGTTCGACAGTGATAACAATCTATAGCAAATGTTCACACTTCTAGGTGGCTCACCTTACTACAGTGGTTCTTCCATACCACACATACACATGCACACTCACACCTATGGCCAATTTAGAGTGTCCAATCCACCTACTCATGTCTTTGGAATGTGGAAGAAAACCAGGGAGATCCAGAGAAAATCCTCACAAACACAGGCAGGACGTGCAGATTCGACACAGAAAGTACCCCCCAGCCAAGAATCAAACCTAAGCAGCCCTCCAACCTTCTTATCTGAAATTAATTGAAGGCTCTCCATGGCATCATTAATACATGCTCTTACTAATAGAAGTAATGATCAAAAGTTATATTCCAAAAATTTTGTTAATGTTTTAGTTAGGGACGGTATTAAAGCCTATAGATTATCTTGGCACTAATTATTATTAACAAATATATACATGTCCAAGAAAAAAACAATCCTAAAGATCAGAATATCTGTTCATACTGGCAATGTATAATCAAAGACTAGAGACTGGCAGGTAAACAAAGAGATCAGTTGCCCAAAGAAAGACATGTCTACTGTATACCTCAAACTGTAATACGGTACAGGATATCTAACCATTGGCTATATTGTGTCAGAGGGAGAGGTTTCAAGCCTTTTTAATCAATTGTATGATATCTCACTGCTGTGAGAGATTTTTCATTCCTTTTGAATAGTAGCCTCAGCTGACTCGTTTTATTACCATAGTTGTACTAATGACATAATTATCGATTATGTCAATGGTAGAATTTGTATTTATTAATCTGTATGTCTTTTTATGTATTTGCTTATGTTTAAGTTTTAATTTTCACTATTAAAAAGCAAATACGTGAAAACTGAGTAATCTCAGTAGCTGTATTGGCAACATCTGTGGCTGTTAAGATAACTCATAACTCATAATCAAGATACTGAACAAAGAAGATGATATATGAAAGGAAACCCAAATAGCTATTTAAAAAATACTTCCAAAGAATATGCTCATCAAGGATTTATGCATACATTGTCAATGTGAACAACCACCCCAGTCTTCAAAGACTGAATTCTTGCTCAGCTATGTTTTACAGAATATGTAGTGATCAAAAAGCCTAAGAAACTTCTTCCATAAATACTGATACCACAACAAGTCTGAGATCCTTATATTTGTATGTGCTTTTGCTGGATGTTTACAGGATCCCTGACGTAGCATTTAAGTCCTTGTTTTACTAAATTAAGAACTGTATACAAAGTAACATATTGCCAGCTCTTCAACTTTTCAGACTAATCAATAGTATACTGACTTAGACCACACAACTTTAAATTATGGTACTCTGTTATCTAAAGTTATTAAAGTATATTGACCATTTTTTGAAGCAAGATGTACAAGCACTTGAAGTAGCATTCTTTGAATCACTCAACCAAGTCATTCAAGACCTGTGAACATTTCCAGGGGACAGCAAATGGCTAATCAACATTAGCCACTCTCCCAGTCACATTAGCATGCAACTTTGCCCACAAAGACGCTTTTCACACTTGGGTACCTATGGAAAAAAAATCAGATACAGAGTGGTCTAGGAATCAGAAAGGCTTAGTGTGATGCAAAAATCTTCCAGGATCAAGCTTCTTTATTATTCTAAGTAAGCCTTTCTCTATTCTAGGGTTAGTACATAATTTTCTCACTGCTACATTTTTAACTGATAATACTAATTTAAAATTTTAAACAATTTACCACATTATCATTATTAAAATGGTCTATAAGGTGACTGTTAAATAAAAAAATATATACTTTCAACATTAAAACATGATGAGTTTAAATTCCCCATAAATAAAAAAATGTAGAATTCAAATTCTGTTTCTTCTTTCATACCAGGACCAAACCCCCAATATCCTCTATGTAGAGCATTTCAACACTTCCAATCACATTACTTAATATAATCAACTCTATCGTAATATCCTCTACAACAATCTCATTCAAAAAGCATGTTTTGCACTCAGCAATGGTATCATCTTTGCATATCAGCAGGGAAGCTGACTGAAAGACTTACACATTGTAGCTGGCATTTCTCTTTATTGGTCACTAAATGATTTAATTGCATTGATGAATGAATTAAAAACACATTAGGCATAAATCTTAGGATATCAGAAGTATATTTGCTCTTTTGGCTGTTTCAAGAAGAGTATTAATCTGTAATGAAAACGCTCCACTAAAAAAACTGCCTGACACTATCTAAATGGTACACCTAACAAAAGGCAATACATGCAGTGATGTGAGTTGTCACTTCAATGCCACTGTATAATCCCGCTAAAGTTTAATTTTAATAGAAGATTTTGTAGCTCAGTTGCCATAGCAATGAGACAATAATCACCAGTCTATCTGCATAGATTATAATTTTCTTTCCCCTTAAATTGCATTTCAGAACTCTCACTCTATTATCGATTTTCTTATTTACTTACCTCACCCCCATAGGCCCATGCAGTTATAACGTGAGCACATATTAATGATGTATATTCGCTATATGTGCAGTCTCCTTGTGGTTTCCGGGTAACTGAGGCATTGGAGCAACCATAGAGTACAAGATGGTGGACTACGTCTTCATTTCCAGGTTGGATTATGGGCTCAATCTAAAAGAATGGGGTAAGAACAGTGATATCAAGTGTTACCTTGTGTATAGAAACAACAAAAATAAATACCAGAAATACATTTGTTCTGAAGAAGCTCTTATTTATCCTAAAGGACCATGCCATTATCTTCTGTGGAGTATCACCTACTTTTAAGTAATCAGAATGCCTGTCTGTTTATCTGTGTCTGTCTGTCTTATCCGGGTATCTAGAATAACTAAAAGATGCAAAATAGGCAGAGCTTTATTTCTGTCTCTAACCCCCCTTCAACTAGAAACATGTTTGCCACAACATAAATATATATTTTTCTTATTATTAAAGTTCCAAAACTAACATGATTTTTCAGTGAAGTGCATTCCATAATATTACAATTCTCACCAGATACCTACAGATGTCTGAAAACTGGACATAAGCTTAAGACAATCTGCCTTGTCTTAATGAAATAGCAAGGCTACTAGACCGCACTTCTTCTTTAGACTACAGAAAACAAATTAAATTTAAATAATTTTCACTCAAGAGATGATATAACCATTCTTGTATCCAGTGTCAGCAATATTTTGTATTTTATTTACGTTTTGTTGACCAGGCTGAACTTAGTGGGCTGAGCCAGTATTTAGAGGATGCCCAGGGAAAAGTACAAGAGCTGTGTGAAGGTGTATGTATGCAGTAGATATTTTAGAGAAAAACATTTAGCAATGTACAGAAAATTAACACAGAAACATAGTAATGAACACATCATGCAGTTCCCCCGAAATGATAAACAGGACACAGTTTTGGAAAGTAAACATAGTAAAGCAGTGAGCTTAAAATTAAACATGTTACATGCCTAATTCATCACTCCAACATATGAATTTTTGTTTTTTTTAGCATGAGTCTTGAGCCCTCCTGGCTTTCATTTGACCCATCTGTCTCCCCCCATGGTGGGGGACTACTCTCAGTCTTACATTTCGGCAGAACAAGAGGTGCGCTCTTCTCCTATTAAACCAAAAGCCTACAATTAAGTATCTGATTTATCCATAGAAAAAAACTCTAGGAGAGATAAAAAACATAACTTTGTACTCATTAAGATCACAATGGGTACTCACACTCAGTTTTGTATAAAAGCAGTATACACCCTTCAATGGCCACAGCATGCCACTTCAAATATGATCTAATAGATCTGCCTTCCCACTGACACTCTAGCAGATTCATCATTCTTAGGGATTTAAAACTCAGCTGGATGGATCCATCACTAAATCAATTTGATGGAATCACTGCGGTGTAGAATGTAACAACAATTCTCAAAGAACCCACAAGAGTACACTCCAGTACCTGGACTGGTTCAATGCAGAAAGAAATCATAATCAATTTCTGCCATAAATTTAAAAAGGACACTGCCTTTCCAAACACTTTTAGTGACCACTGCCCTGTGAATACTATACGCATGTGCATACATATATACATACATATACTATAGTATATGTATGTATGCATTTATGCTCATATATATTTATTTACTTACTGACAGACCAAGTTAGTTATAATCGAACTCTAGACTTGTGCAAGAATTTTTAATAAAATTGTTCTACTCTAGCACTATATGAATATCTCAATATTCTCACCCCAGTTCAGTACAGACTTTTTCCATTCGGCAACACAGACTCAATGACACAGCTACCTCTGTCTTATTTCAGAACTTAACAATCATCTTCAGAAACAGGTCTTAGCCTGGAAAATGTAAAAACCAGATTCACAAGATATGCATAAAATTAAACACTATGTATACTGGAAAAGAATAGCTAGAATATGTACAAACATTGTTTAATCAGTCTTCATAAAACAATCAGACCATACTATCTAACAGACTCAGAGACATATATGAAACACATTATCCTCAAAACCCTTCTGTTTCTAACTCTCAATTCTTCTTTCTTAACTGAAATAAAAGACAGCTGTCACTACAGCAGGGTAGCATATGCTGATCTAAAAGACTGGAAAGAAAGTGATCCTACACATGCTCCCAATAGTCAGATTAGAAAACTGAACCATTTTAATACTAAGCTTAGTTAACTCTTTCACTTTACAAAACTATCAAAATTTGCTAACCAAAATTAACCCAAGGGTCCATTTTTTTCCTTAAAATGGGAGTTCTGATTATTGTCGAGTTTATACCTGCAACATATCTATAAGAAATAGCATAGTCTCTGCCCTAATTTAAAGGTATCTGTACCTGTAGCAAACCTCTGCCCACTACATAAAACTCTGCAAGAAATTATGATCAACTTTTGGGTCACAAAGAACAGATTACTTTCACCAGTACAGCATAGATTTAGGAATGGTTTAACTATAATGAAAGCTTTATATAGGGTACAAAACATTTTAATAACATGGATGAACATGCCCTTCACATAGGAACCATTACTATCTGGAAACATTCACTCTAACAATGGACCACTCGGGTCTTCTTTCCATATCAATAACAGTAAGTAACTCTCAGTCACATATTCTCAGCAACTTTCAGTATTTGCAGCATCAGTAGCAAATTGCCTCAACTGGAACTGGACTCTGCTATACCCTTTAAATGTAATTACTATCACTGAATCATTGTAAAATACTCTCTCCATATTTTACAATGTTTTTAATGAACCACCATCTTTACTGACAACACAACTACTTCTTGACAAGGTGGGGGTGTGAACTTTTCATCAATAGTGATACCACTCTCTTTCTCCTACATCAACAGCCAAAAACTACTTCACCTCTGACAGTGATACTAAGTGGCTTCTGGTACAAGTGTTTCTTTAAGCCATGCAAACTACTCGTTGCAGGAGTCTACATTCCACCTCCTTTTATTAATCTGTTTGATCTACTCTAGCTAATATCCTACAACACAGTAAGGACCATAAACTTCTTGTACTTGGTGATCTACTTTTTTTGTTTGTTTGTATTAAAAATACCTTTATTGAATTATCACTTCTAACACAGGCAAACTTACATTTATATAAAAGTAAACTGACCATATTAACAAGTTCACATTAACAAATGTTGCACACAAGTATTCGTCTACACAATATAATTAATTCAACATTACACATTTTATTCAATTCTTGCCTTTTCTTAAACCACATTCCTCCTATAAAACATTTTTCTGTGTGTATTGTTTCCAGAGTTTACATTTTTTGCTTTGTAATTTGCTTCTACCCTTTTCTAAAGATCCCACTTACTGTTCTTTCATCTGTTTTACAATATTCACTACTTCAAGAACGGCTGGTTTAGATTTTGATTTCCATTTTCTAGAAACTGCTTTTTTGGCAGCAACCAAAATTAATAATATTAATAATATTTCTTATAGGAGAATTGACCTCATCTTAGAAGATAACCTTATGCAAGGGCTTATTGATATGGACCTTTATCAATTCTTTAAAGTCAGTAGTCCAATTATTCCAGCTATATTCGGGATCCCCAAGGTACATAAAGGGATCCAAAAATCCACCCATGAGGCCTATTGTTACTTCTAAAGGTTCCAAAACACAACCTATGGCCATTTATTTTGATGAGAAAATCAAGAGGTTTCATAAGGGCTACAAACATATATTTATCTACTCTTGGGATTTTTTGGAGAAAATAGGAAAATCAGAATTTCTGCCAGAAGCTATTTTTATAACAATAGATATAAAAGATTTGTTCTCAGTTATTCCCCACGATGTGAGAATGAACTGATTCGAACAAATGATTACTGAATTTGGCTTTTTAACAGCTGATGAATATATGCTGGTATTGGAAAATATGGAACTAGTTTTAAAGCACAACTACATATATTTTCAGGGTGATATATACCATCAGTTGCATGGTGTGGTTATGGGTTCTGCCTGTGCTCCCTTATATGCTAACATAGTCATGTTATACTGGGAGAAACATTACATATTTGGAACACTGTTTTCTAAGTATATCCGGGGATATTACAGATTCCTGGATGATATTTTTATTGTTTGGGAGGGGAGTGAAAAAATGATTCCAAAATTCATGGAATACTTGAACCAAACTACAAAGTTCTTGGAGTTTACATATAAGAGTGATAGCATAGAAGCTTATTATTTAGATGTCACAATCTCAAAAGATAGAGATAATAAAAAATACAAATCCAAAATATATCGCAAGGAAAGCTTCTCCAATGCATACTTGCATTATGACAGTGACCATCCGTCCTTTTTGAAGAACAACATTATTAAAGGACAGATGGTTCGTATAGCTCGTATGACGTCTGACGAGGAAGAATTTTTGAAAGAAATAAGTTTTGTTCATGAGTTATTTAGAGATAGGGGATATCCTGATAGAATTATTGTCCCAATAAAAGAAGCCATTATTCAAGGTTGGGGTGATACTTATAAACCATTGCTGAATAGTGGATTAATATTAAGAACTGGAGAACAAAGTACTGGATTGTCCAAAGAACGAAACAACAAAGTTAATCCATATTTAATACTTACATATAGTAATAATATAATATGGTTGAAGAAATGTATTAACATAGTGTGGAACATTTTTAAACAGATACCATCTAATGTGGATTGTTTTTCTAGACCTTTAAGAATTAGTTATAGAAGAAATAGGAATTTGAAAGAAATATATGAACAAAAGAAAGAAGAGACACTGAGAGGAGCAACAAATAGAGCTGGTACCTTCAAATGTGGTAGATGTAAGCAATGTACATTTATGGCTGGTACTAAAGAATTAAACATTACAAGCATTAAATATTCAATGAAAGCCAAGAAATATTTTAGCTGTTATACTAAGGGTGTGGTTTACCTAGCCTACCTCATTAAATGTTGGGCATATTATGTAGGCAAGACGGAGAGATTCCTTAGACAGAGAATCTATGAACATATTAGAGATATAGATAAAATGAATGAGCACAATACCCTATACAGACATAAATTGAACTGCCAGCAAGCGGAGTTTAGATTTTGGGTATTGGAAGACGTTTTATTGGGAGAAAGAGGGGGTGATTGGGAAACAAAATTGGAGTTTCGACAATTAATTTGGCAATTGAGGTTAGATGCTATACATTTTCCTGGCCTCAATGACCATCTATCTATCACCCCTGTTCTTAAATTGAGAGCTTTGGACCCTAAAAGACATTAAATTGATATAGGGGGTACCAAATTATAACAACAACTATACATTAATATTTAATAAAATAATATAAGATGTATTTCATGTAGATGATATTATGGTTTAGTAGGTATTTTATATATATTTTATGTAATTAATGATTTTAGGACAGCACACATACATATTGTACATATTTCTTATTTTTTTCTGATTTTATAATATATTAGCAGCATATTTATATACATATTTTAATAATAATATATATTTACAACATAATAGTATATATTTATTTATTCATTTGTACTATTAATAATAATGAGCAATATATGTTTTTTTGTTTTTAGTTTGAGGAAGTACATTTAAGTAATGGCATCAATGCATAGAAAGGATGTGACATGTTTTACAAGCAGAGCTTTTGCACCTTAATTGTGAATGCACAATTTATCAATTGTATATTTAACCAATGAAGTGGATACTTGTGCAGCAGATTGATTATATAAATGAACTTGCCTTATAGGTATTTGATTCTGATGAAGTCTCTGGATAAGAGATGAAAGCGCTTAATCCGATATCTTTTGTGCTGTGTGTTTTTTAATAAACTGTTGAAGCGAACGGCTGTGACTTGTGGATTTTTGAATTGGACAGCCTCTATTGGATGACTACCTGAAATTCATCATTTGGAGCAACCAAAATTAAACTTAACAAGGTTCTAAGCAATTCAGATCCTGGATCCCATCCCAGCACACACACACACACACACACAGACACACAGACACACACACACACACATGCAAAAAAAAAAAAAAATAATACTTTTCTAAATTACACTCATTTGCCCATCCAGTATTTCTGACAGAGTACTCTGTGGGGAATTTATAAAGCCTGCCATCTCATTACATTCCTAAAACATATGCTCTCTTGTACGGGTCTATATTATATGAACGAAAGTTCATAATATCGAACGCTCTGAGCGAAAATGCCGGACCTCAAAGTGGTTCTTGTGGGATCGCAGTACAGTGAAAGTCAGAATATTTGCCCTTTCCTCACTGTAGTGCGATCATGGAGTCGGTATATATATTTAGCGGGGGGGGGGGGTGCACAATAAGGAGTTCAAGGTCTGGCATTTTCTCTCTTTAGAGCATTCGCTATTATGAACTTTCATTCATATAATATACACCCTCTTGTACTGCTTTCTTCCTCATCATGCCACCAACATTTTCCATCTATGTGAGGAAAAATTCTTTGAAATCTGCTAAGGATATACAAGTACCTATGCAGACACTTCAAGCAAAAATCCTAAATCTTCTAGACTTTGCTGCATATTTGGGTGACATACATATGTACTTCCATTGTTTTGTTGTGAATTGCTTATCTAATCTCTCTTCCCAGTCTTTTCTGACCTCCTCTCATTGATTGCTATAATTACCGTGGAATATTTTTTATACCCTACTAATTATGTTCGGCACCTTAAAACTACAACTCAGTAGTATCACTAGTACACACAACCTTATTCAGGTTGTCACTGACTTCACATGGATGAATTACTCTAACTCCTCTCCCTTAGACAGAATACTTACTCCTCACCAATATATCACTCAGCTTCAAAAATATAAAAACTAAATTCATTAATTTCGTCACCTCACCAGTAAATTGGAAAAACACTGCCATAAACGTAGCTAAGTGAAATGCCTACCAGTGTGTGACAGGGGCTCCGTTTTCGTTAATACACTCACCGTAAAACTTCTCTATCATTGATATTGTCACAGTACCCTGCCCAACACCCCCCACACACAATTTATGTATTAAAATCAGAAACTATACCCTTTGGAATTCTAATTCATTCCTTTTTTCTAGGTCTTCCTTTAAAAGGTCCACCCCGAAACTTGCTCCAGACTGCTGAACTCATTACCAGAACCTACCAAACAAGATGAAAATATTACTTCTCTTAAGAATTCTCATCACTCTCACTTGCTAAATCAAAACAAATATTAAGTGCTTCAGAGATATTGGGTAGAACACTTCTTTACCGCTCACCCTAGTCCTACTCATTAATAATTATTCATCTAATACACCTCCTCTGTATTGTTTTAACCTCCCTCTCTAGCTACTCATTATCAACAAAACATACTAGGGAAACATGGCAGGATAACACCTTAATATTAGAGTAACGCCTTTATGTTATACTATTTTTGGGTATTTCTCTGCACCACATTTAGACATTATGAGTGTTTATTACACTCATTTTTAATATAACACTATGCATCTATGCTTTCTCTTTGGACAACCTACTCAATTATTGAGTTTCTCTTCACATAATAAATTCAACATTTTACTCTTTTATTAACACATACTTTTTTGTGTTTTATTACATATTTTAATCTACTTCTATCTTTTTGATTTTTTTTTTCTGTGTTAGGTACTTCTAGCTTTAAGTAATGTACATTATTAATGGCTGCATGGACAGGATTGTGGCTGAAAAGATTCACTTACCTAGTTAACAAACGAAAATAAAAAAATAAATAGACCATATTTATTGACATAATGAGAGGCCTTGAATTGCTGATTCATCAAATCGTATTTAGAAAACTTGAGCAAATTCGATTTTAAGAAGATCCCATTACAATGTTTCAAAACATCAAATACTCTTCAGATGACCAGAAGTGAATACTACTGTGACACAGACGGACTTACCTCTGATATCCCGCATCGCTCAGTGCTTCATCCCATACTATCTTCACTTTTTAAGATCTGCCACAATGCCTCCCGCATTCTTATCTCATACAACATACGATGACACCCTACTCCTAAGAACAAGTAGTCTTACAGTCCAAAGCACAATACAAAAATATTTTTCACTACTGTGTCATATGTCTTAATGCTTTCAAGTACTGTAGTGACATTTTCTTCAATTATGGGGGGGGGGCACAGTTGTGCAGCTGTTAGCATTGCCACCTCACAGCAAGAGGCTCACTGGTTCAATCCTCGGCTGGAGTGCCTTCTGTGCAGAGTCTGCATGTCCTCCTGTGGTCGTGTGGGTACTCTGGTTTCCTCCCACATCCCAAAGTAGGAGGACTGGACACACTAAATTGGCCATAGGTGTGAGTGCGTGTGTGTGCATGCCTTCTGTGGAAGATTGGGCGCCGGGCTGGCAACTCGACACTGTAAAACTCCACTGCCAATCATGAGCAGACAGGTGATACCCTGTGGCGACCCCTAACCAAGAAAAGCCAAAAGAAGAAGAAGAAGTGACATTTTCTTCAATTACTTGGGACAATGTTCAGTGTTTCCATACACCTCAACATGGGCATCTTATGAATTTTCACTATAACCCCCAAAAAAGTGTCAGAGAATATGTGAGTCACTACTTTTTTACTTAAGAAAATGCCAGTTTATTTTTAGACTGATTTTGTTATCTTTAGGAAAAACCCTTAAGCATCTAACAATGTGTTTTTATTTTCAATTATGCAACTCCTACCTCTCTAATAGCTTCTTATTACTAATGAACCTTGAAAGATACATGGTATATGTCAGTATGTTTTGTTTCAGTGTCTCCTAAAATATGCCTATGGTAATGTGGTCTTTAACAAATCTGGACATTGGCTGCTCACCCCAACCCCTCCTTGCCCACCTGAACCAGCACTAAAGTCACTATACAAACTCAGATCATTTGTGTTTGAGTCAGTGCTTCATCTATCTGCACCAAATAACCTGGCCACCAGAAAAACCTGAATAATCTAATAGTGCAGTCGTGCAACAACAGACTCCCCAAGTCTTCAGACATAATTTTCCCACTTATATCATGAGTTAGAGTTAGGAATAATGATATGTAAATTAAATGAACAAATCTCCACATACGTAAAGTAGTGAGTTTCAAATAAGGGGTTTTAAAATTAAATAACATCAAGAATCCATATTTATGTCAACAGAACTCTGAACAACTTTACGTCCAATGGGTTCATGAAATGTTGTCTTAATTTGAAGGACTCCTTTGACAAGTGAAGCTCTGACTTACATGGAGTTCTTAGTTTTGGTTAGTGAGTCCCAAAGTTTACGTTTCTTCACTTTATCATGATCTGGCATAATTAAACAGTTTAAAATGAAAACTAAAAGGCAAAATAATTCACACAGGAATTGTGAAGAGTTATAAATACTGCAGTTCAAAGAGACAAAATGGAAATAATTTTCCAAATACACTCTCCTTAGGTTAAGATCAAGGAAGTATGATTAGACAATATATACCAAACAATACAACTCAAAGATAAACCTTTTACTCTTAATAAGTCAGAAAAATAAACTTGTCTAGCATTACTGCTTTCTGATGTGCATAAGGTACCAGCTTCAAGCATAATTCTGATGAGTCATTCTAACATTCTCTGAATGAAATCAACATCGTTTACACCAAGACTAAAATATACTGAAAGTAATGTAAATAAAGAAAAATCAGCAACGAAATACCCCAAATGACATTCAAAATACAGTTCCAGTTTTGTGACTCAAAATACCAGTTTCCTCATTTAAACACTCTTATATGTGAATAAGCATATTATTTTCAAATGCACACAATGGTATTCATTTTCTGCTAGAAAATTGTGGTATTCAACATATGATGACATATTAAACATTAACACAATATACATCGATTAACAAACATATACTGTTCCTACATTTTGCTATACATATGCAATTATCCTACATTCAGATTGCGATTGAAATGAGTCCTGTTGGATTAGACCATGCCCCTGGTCAGCTACAATAATAAGAAGAACAACATAAATAAATATTACCAGCTAAGACAACTAAAGATTCTTGCAACCAGTAGCCTTAACTGTACTGGATTCAGTTAATTGACAGTGGTGTCAACCAACCAGAAAGTGCACAGTGCTTAACAGAACTTCTCAGCACTGCCTCTTTCAATGGTTTATTTGCTCAATACCACAACGAGGAGGCTTTCAGTGACAATAAATGTGGTTGAAACTGCATTTGCTTGTTATATAAATAACATTTATTACAATATGTATAAAATAAAAAAAATTCAGAGCTTTACTAGAAAGGCTCACCCAAACTCTGCTACACTTTGCTGTTAGGGAAAGGTTGGTTTGCTTTTTATTTGTTGAATTACTTTATTGTTTTTTCTATTTTAAATACTGTGATTTGTTTTATTTACCTTGTGTTTTACTTGTATTCTGCTTTTAACTGCATATTAAAACTTGAAAAGATACCACAGCTCTGTCTCTTGTGAATCAGGCAGAATTTTTTCCCCCACTCTCCCAGACAGTTACAGTAGTATTCTTAAACACCACTGTCTTTCTAGTTGCCTTCCCCCTATGTTAATTTGACCATATCCTCTCAGTTTTTACTGGCTTGTGTGAGTAAGCACAAAATTATTATTTTGTGAAATCACTCCCCTTCAACTATTTAAATTTATTTGCCATCCAAATGTATTCTGTAGTACCAGAATACAAAAGTGACTACCTCCTTTCAGTCTATCTTGCTGTTTTAAAAATAGTGACTCTCCACTAAACTTTAACTTTTTAGACAAGTAAAATGTAAGTTACCCACTTTCACATCTAACTCCTCTAGTGCACACTGTAGTGTTTAGGAAAAAAACATTTGTTTCATCTTAGCTTTAAGCATCCCTGTGACTAGCACTTGCTTTAAAACCTGCTGGAAAGCACAATGAAGTCTTAAACTAATACAAGCACTCAACTCTCCTTGTTAATAAGGAGAAATTAATCATAGGCACTAAACAGCCTATAATTGCAGAGTACCTTGCTAAGGTAAGGGAAAACAGCTCTTGTACTTTACAAAAAAAAAGCACCAAACTAGGCATGTCCAAGGGTCAGCTTCCGGTGATTTTGCCTGTCCACCGGGTGAATCTGGGCATACTGAAGCAATGCAGCAATTGCCTCATGTACACAGATAACCCTCTCCTCATACCACCCAACACTACAACCTGCGACAGATGCACTTACATAACCAAACTGGAAGCAAAGCTCTCTCCACCAAAGATTGTGATAGACAGTCAAGAAGAGAAGCTTAACACCCGTACTGCACCTCAAGCAACACATAGCCCTCCTAAACCCACACCACCTACACCCACACATAGCAACACTAACCCTACATATGTGGAGGCCCTTAACATTAACCTGCCCAAGCAACAAGGACCTCCGAAGATGAAACGCAAACAAACACCAATCACAACCAAAGTGTCACATAGCTCACAACACCAGTGTGCCACCCAACAACAGCCCCTAAGGCAAGATAACTTACCTAACACTTTAGTCATAGGTGACTCTATAGTCAGGCACACTGATGTCCCACTCATCAGTCTGAACAAGGAGAAAAGTACAGTCAGCTGTCTGTCAGGTGCCAGGATCCGCCACATAATGCATGCACTCAAGTCGCTCCACAACAAGTACAAATATGACTCTGTCATTGTCCATGCTGGAGTGAATGACTTGAGACGTACCTCCCTGGACTACATGAAAAGAGACATGGAAGAGCTCTTGGATCATGTGGCCCAGGCAGGTATGACCCTAGCCCTGAGTAACATCCTGCCTTCGCCCAGAATGATACCACAGTATAAGGATAAAATGATTGACTTCAACAATTGGCTAAGCTTCTGGTGTCATTCAAAGGGGATCCAGTAGCTGTCTGCCTGGGACGACATGATCGACAGACCACAATGCTTTTCCAGAGATGGTTTGCACCTGTCGCCCCTGGGATTCACGTTACTGACTAAGGCTCTTGCCACCCCTATACTGCCTTTTTTAGGCAATGTTCAAAGGACAAAACCACCACCGTAACAGGTACAAGCATGCAAAATCTGAAGGTAATGCTACTCAATGCTAGAAGTCTAAACCTCAAAATGCACTCTCTCGAGGCACTCCTAAAAATGGAGAACATCGATTTCTGTGCAGTAACTGAGACCTGGTTCACTAGGTACACTAGGTAACACTGCAATCCAAATTGTAGCTTGCTACAGATCCCCCACCATGCCCCAAGATTTTCACTACACCTTTCTAAACATACTGGAAAATATTAAGATACAACCAAACACCCTAATACAGGGTGATTTTAACAACCCTGCCATTAACTAGGAAAACTACTCATGTACCAACACCATTGCCCAACAGTTCTTGGAATTCATAAATTCCAACGCCCTGGATCAGCTAATCCTTAGTCCCACCAGGGGCTCCAATATCCTAGACCTGGTCATTACCAACATGGGAAATCGATGCTTCAAACCTATGGTCACCCCCACATTGGTCAGATCTGACCATAAACTAATCACCCTTGATATCAACATCCCACCCCACCCCCCAAGTAAGGAAATATCCGTAAAAAACTTCTCCAAAGCCAACTTCATGCTACTCAAGTCAGAAGTGACAAACATCATGACACCCATGCAGACGGGAACTGAAAGTTTGATGGCTGAATCCTACACTAAGGCACTGCACGAGCACATCCACTCGTGCATGAATGGTGCCATCCCCAAAAGAACCAAGATGCTCTCCTCCAAAATAAGGAAGCCAATCTGTTGGTCCCTTGCCGTAAACAAACTTTACAACAAAAAGAAGAAACTGTTGCAGAAAAGAGGAAAATCCCAGGATGAAAAAAACTCCCTTACCAGTCTCAGTAAGAAGCTGAGATCCCTCATAAAATCCTCCAAAGCTTTTTACGAAAATAAAATTGCCAAAGATTCCAAAGACAACCACAAGACATTCTATAGCCATGTCAAGAATCTAAACGGCAATGCTCAGATCTGCTCTGAGCTACAACAGAATGGCATTAAATATACTGATCCCAAGGATATTGCCAATATCCTGGCAGATCGATTCAGTGCAAACTTCACCCCCCCCCTAAAAGGCCCATGTCAATAACTAAAGACTGCCAAATTCTGGTAATAATGGCCACAGAGGTAAAAAACACACTCTACAACGCTAAGAATACAGCATCCATGGGACCAGACGAAATCGCAGGCTGTGTACTACATGAACTACAAAATGAACTGGCACCTCACCTAAGTGTCATGTTTAATCATAGCCTCATCTCAGGCTTAGTGCCCACTGAGTGGCGCACAGCTACAATTATCCCACTTCACAAGGGGGGATCCACCTTGGATCCCGGGAACTACTACCCCATCAGTCTGATGAGCCTGATCTGCAAGGCCATGAAATATATTATTATGGACCTTATAAACAAAGACATTGGCAACCTTCAAACACTGGACCCTACCCAGTTTGGGTTTGTGAAGGGCCAATCTTGTCTCCTGAGCCTGAATGACTTTTTCAAATCAGTCTCCAGAGCCGCGGACAAGGGTAAGGTGGTCCACACAGCTTATCTGAACCTCACCAGGTCTTTGACACCATCACTCTGGAATCATAAACTTACTAAGCTGGGCTTTAATCCTTACGTCACTCGATGGGTTGCCAACTGGCTTACTGACACTCCAAATCCAACTCCAGACAAGTGACAAGTGAAGTACATCAGGGTTCAGTCCTGGAACCACTCTTGTTTGGCATCTACTTATCTGACGTACAGGCCAACACTAAGGGACTCTGGCTAACAAAGTTTGCAGCTGACTGCAAACTGGGAGCCATTATTGAATCCCCAAATGATGTGGATATTCTACTAAAGAGCCTTACAGAAATAGATGCTTGGTGCCAGAGCCATGGGCTCAAGCTCAACACCAAGAAATGTATAGTTATCCCCTTTGGGAAAAAATGTACCCATGAATTACCACATAGGTGGCAGTGTACTAAACACCAAAAGTGTCATAAAAGACTTAGGGACACAAGTGGACAGTGGTCTCACCTGCGATAACCACATCACCACAACAGTCAGGAAGTCCTTCTTTGTGGCTCACCTCATCACTAAGGGCTTTTCATCCATAAAAAAGGAGGTCATTCTCCCACTGTACTCATCCCTCATTAGACCCATTATAGAATACCATTTGGTATGTACCTCTCAAGACATCTGCAACAACTGAAAAGGCTGCAGAAATACCTCACTAAAATAATCACAGGCCTAAAGTAGATGCCCTATGCTGACCGTCTTAAAAAACTCCACCTATACTCTGTTGCATATCGTTTACTCAGAGGCGATCTCTGCTTAACATACAAGGCCATGTCAAACCCAGAGCTGTTGGACATGCTACACTTAAAGAAATCCCTATCCCTCAGAGACACACGCTCCAGGGATCTAAATCTTGTCATCACAATGAACAAAACATGCTAGAGGGATAGGTTCCTGACCCAGAGACTCCCCAGACTCTGGAATACACTGCCATACATGTCAAGCAGAGCATGTCTTTGGCCCTCTTCAAAAGGAACCTTGATGATTGGATAGGAGATAGGAAATTCACCCCAGGGATCACATCAGTTGCCCTGCTAGACAGGAATCCAGGGAAGTATATACTGTGGGAAGAAATAGCCAGGGAATTGTTATGTCTAGGCTTGTATACACCCTAGGGCTGATAGCCTAGTACCAACTGATGAACCTATATCTTTACTGAAATTATACATCAGCTCTTGTATGTTTACTTAGGCAATAACCGATGAGTGGATGTTGGTATATTGAGGATTTATTTACCTATGGCTGTCATAGGTTCATAGGTAGGTACTAGGCTATCGGCCCAAGGGCCTAAGTAAGCCTAGCCAACAAGGTTCCCTGGCTTACGACACTGAAGAAAGTTATTTTCATGTGCCTCTGTCAAGCAGAACCACAAAAGTGATCCCCGGGGTGTATTCCCTATATCCCAGGTTTTATCATGAGGGGGAAGCCTTAATCATTAAACACAGCCAACTGTGTGCAAATCCTCAAATCCACTCCTGCAATTCGGATTTTGCTATTATACAGTGTCGATAATATTTAACATAAAAATTGTTTACTTTTCTTAAATAATGTCTTTGCATAATGGTACAGTAATGTTCCTCCATGTCATTTCCTCATTCTTCTTCACCTGGTGATGTACTGCACATGGATATGGGCACTTGTGCTCCCACACTTGCACAGTATATCAGTGCTGCTGAAAACAAGCAGCTGAAAAAAGGAAGATCTCTGATGCTTTTTTAACATTAAAATCCAGACAGTTTAGGGGTACAAGAAAAAAAGGGGAAAAATACAAGGAAAAGCAGGTATGTTTCTTTAGTTTTGCAGAATGCACCTGATTTTCTTTGCATTTGCTCTACCCTCTGTACATACCTCTCTAACCGTTAGTTCAACAAATGTCAGAAAGTCTTAAATAATGGGGGGGGGGTCAAAGACCCCAAAACAGAGTCCAATTGTAAATGTTGCTCTTACAAACTTAGAAATTTTCTAAAATAACAGGAATTATATTATTGCATATTGCCTGAAGGATACAAATTCTGAAACTGAAATGCTTGTCATTATTTAGTGACTTCACTCCTCAATAATTTGTCAGAAACCCACAAATTATATGTGGGACAGAACAAAAATATGAGGAAAATTCTGGATATTCTGTGAAAATCTGGACAGTTGAGACGTATACTACCATGACATATACCAATAGGAGAAAGTTCGGTCACATTTCAGCAACTGGACTTTTTTCAATTGGTATATGCTTGATTTACAACAGGTATACTAGGCAGGCTGACCAATCAGCATGAACATTTTTGAATACTAATGAGCTAATATTGTATAATTTTGTTGATTGTCTTCCACCATCAAATCCCATGAAATCTTTTAACACAGTAATATCCTTAAGTACCTGTAGCATTTCATACAAGCCAAATGAGAAATAAGATGATCATCAGTGAAAATGTATCTTTTTAAAAAAATAGAGCTATTCATTCATAATATGTGTCTACTCCACTCATCAATAAAATAAATGCGGCACAAGATAATACATAATATTTACCTTATAAATGTGATGCTTCTGAGTAACATTAAGTAAGTCAACAAACAGGCATCCATAGACTGTCTCTCTTGGAAACACACTGAACTGGAAGGGAAAAAAAAAAGTGCTCAATATGCCTTCCAAGGGATAATGTTTCATCAGTATCCATACAAAACTCTTGCACTTTGTCATAACACCTTTTTAAATCACATTCCCCAATGATGACATCTCTTTTTCTCACAAAATGAAATAGCAGGGAGGCATATCATTCTTAAGACACATATCAAATACCAAAAGCATCAGAATATAACTGACCACATGGAACATTATTATGTGAATTATTTGGAAGTTTTAAAATATTGCTACTTTATTTCTATAATTTACTACTTATCACCATACTGCTGGTTAGTAATTAACTAAGCAACATAAATAAGGCAAAAATGTTGTGACACAGTTAAGTGATGTAACTTTCAGTGACTTTCCTTACTCTCATTTCATTAAAAGTAGGAAACAACTTAACAATTTTAAAGTCCTTGATATCTGGAAAAACCTCCTCCCATACAAACAAAGGCATTTTCCCATAACCCATTACTTCATATAATCTAACCTGAAGCTGAAAAAAATCAGTGTTAATGAAATTTTGAAGCAGGCCTCGCTGAAGCAATAGATACTGTTAAAGGGAAAAGTAAATAAACATGTAGAAACTGTAATGCTATATAGTCAAAACAGCAAATAATTTGTTATGAATTTGAGGACTTCCTAATGAAATGTCACATTCATAATGCTAAGTACCGACACACTGAAAAAAATAAAAAAAATCACAAATCCAGAAGAACGAATCTTGAATATCAGTCTTCTCCGCTAAACTTCTTTAAGGCTCACATCCTTCAAACTTACATATACCAAATCCAAAATTGTCACACTGTGGAGAAAAGGGAATATTCTAGAAAATGGCCATCTTACACTTGGTAAACGCAAGTCCATTCTTTCAGCCAATCAGTCTTCATGTTTCGGAACTTACTCTAGCAGGTCCCAACATTTGAAATGGTTACGGATTTTGAGACCTAGATGTCAAGAAATACACCTAGAGAGGAGCAAATCAAAACTCGAGATGGGAATTTTGACATTCTTGTTGAAAACACATATAATCAAAAAGACCTGATCTTAATTCTTTGTAGTACATGGAGCTTCAGCTGCTATACTATAAAGCATTAAGGGGGAGTAGAAGCACAAAGTGTTTTACAGTGATGAAGGCTGTAAAGATATGTGAAGGCTGCCAGCCTAGCTAAATAGAATTTTGTAGATAATTTTGACATTTGTAAATATTAATATAAGCCACAGGCTTGTACTCTTAAATGTAAAAAGACTGTATTGGATGTTGAACTACAAAAATGTAACAACGGTGCATGCTGCTGTAAGAAAGCTGATAAGTCAAGCATTTTATGACTGTTTTGATTTCAGGACTCGGAGTGATGGTGTCTGAACCAGCAGATTCTTTCTATTGTTTCGAGACTAGAGTTAATTGCTATTTTTTACATATATAATGTTTTTAATTGCAATTGTTTCCTGACCACGTGCAAGCTTACTAAGAAATGTTAATGCACAGTTTCTGTTAGCCTGAGAAACCAGAGAATTGTTAAGAATGATGTAATCTAAAATGAGTCAGCAGGATGTATTATCAATTTAAAGGACTTTTTTAGGGACAGAGAGAGAGAGCTTTTTGGTTTTGTCTTGAGAACATGCAACTCACTAGCACTCTGCCTGTGCTCTGTATGTAAGTATGATCTTAGACTTTAGTGTCTCTCTTAGAAATAGCTAGGAAATAGGAAGATTAGACTAGTTGTTTTCTGTACTGATGCCAGAACTATTCTACAATATTATTTTGAGCATTTCCTGTATCTGAACTCTTGAATAGCACTGTGCAGTAAGAAGTATTGTCTTGTGCTTTTATTTATTATTAAATATTTTTAAACCTTTCAGCTGTGGCTGTTTTGTGCAGAGACAATTTAAGCTGTAGAGTACATTGCATGTATAAAGTGATACTGTACAAAGTCACTGCAAATAAGCCTTGATGCTCAGTCACTCTTACCATTTGGATAATAATATTGCACAGTAATAATTAGACACCTTTTAGTAAGGGTCTTTTTAGTAGCTGATATGTAAGGGTCCTAGGGCAGTGATTACCACCTTATAGTCTGGACAGAAGGGGCATAGCTAGTGAACCTGTGCCAGCCTTCCCCAGGAGTGTGTGTGGTTGTATATAAATCATATATCAGTGTGTGTGTGTGTGTGTGTGTGTGTGTGTGTGTGTGTGTGTGTGTGTGTGTGTGTGTGTCAGGTACTTGGGCAGGGATACAAAGCATTGGTTGGACAGAGTGCTAGGAGGACTTGGCTTGGGACCCTGGCTAAGGACCCCACTCTATAGCTGTGCCAGTAGGGAATCTTATTGGGGATCTGGAGAGAAAGGGAGAAACCAGCCCGAGAGTGACTGTGATCTCTGTGTGCTCTTACATGAAACTGTACTTTACTGTGTGTGTATTTGTTATACTTCTCAATGTGGATGTCCTCACTGGTGTTAGTGGTGAGGACTTGAGGCTTTCTGATTTCTGGGCCAGTGCATGGGCATCACAAAATCTATAAAACTCTTAGCGCTACCAGACACTTCTCAGCAGTGAAAACTAAAGGCTTTATGAACTGTTAAGACACCTCACTCTGCTGCAAATTTTTGTGACTTTGCAGCCTTAAAATCTATTTTAGTTTCTTGCTGGCACTGACCACTATTATATAGTGCAAGACAAAAAATTATCAGCACTGAAAGATGCTTAACAAAACATTGTTAAGCATCTTTCTTCCATCAGAAAGGTGTTCAACAAAGTTGTATTTTTCTCAAATTAAGAGCTTAATTTGGGCGTTTCATGTACTGTGAAATGATTAATTACATACTGCTAGATATTGGATTATAAATTTGCAAATATCTTCAGACATAAAAGCATCATAATTTTAAAAACTGTCTTTACATAGAAAACAAAGACGTAACTGCTTAAATGTAATAACCAATGCCAGCATACTTCATATGTAAACTGGTTCCTAACAGACCAATGCAGAAAAAAAAAAGAAAATAATTCAGTAAATAACTGCAGTTGTCTCAATACCAGTGTAATAGATGTAGACTAACAAATGACTGAACCAACAATGGCACAGTTTTATAATCAGATCATTCTTGATCCATATACATCTATATTGACATATATGCCATTATGGAGTGTGTGAGGAAATATATTAATCTATCTGTGGTTAATCTCAATGGTTATAGTTTGTTGAAATTAAACTGTAAGGTCAGTATACAGATTTCATTTTGCAAAATAACTTTCTTTAAGGCAGCAGGGCTCCATGGACAGACTGCAAATAAAAGACAGGGGGTCCTTGAAACAGAATCCAATAGTGCTTAAAAGATGAAGCACTTGTCTCCCATGTAATCAACATAAGGTGTTTTACACAGAAGCATATTATTCTTAGATACTGTATCAGAAACAGCAAAATAAACAGATGGATAGATAGACAGATAAGAAATCATATGGTAATTATTGTCACGATCATTTTGTTCTGCTGCTTGCCCTATATAAATTCACAATAGGATATGTTATATTTTGTAGTTATTGTGATATTTGTATATAAACCTGCCAATGTTACTTTATTGCAGTAAATCTGCGGGGTGCACATAAAACCAGTAATTGTTTTATTCAAGGATGAGGCAGCAGGACTGTAGGATATAGACTGTGAATATGGGACTGAAAAGATGTACAATACTTAAGCTGTTTTTCTGTGTAGTGCATAAACATATATAAAGCATGTGGATATGTTCTTCTGTGAAGTAAATCATATATATATATATATATATATATATATATATATATATATATATATATATATATATATATATATGTATATACATGTATATGTATATATATATATATCTATATATATATATATCTATATATATAGTCTTCTTCTGTTTGTCGAAAGTACACTTCATCAACAAACAGAAGAACGACCCCACTTCTGTGAAAGTGCACTACATCAAAAGTGCACTTTTGCAAAAGCTGATTTGCGTTACAGTGAGGATAAAGGAATATATCCTTTTCCTCACTGTAGTGTGATCTCGGAGTTAATATATTTAAGTAGGGGAGTGCAGGCCTCCACATGAGGGGGTGCAGGTGTGATTTAGTGTTTTGTTTGGGGGGGGGAGGTTGTATTGTTTTTCGTAATTTTGTGTTTCGTGAAAGTGCATTTTCGACAAAGTACACTTTCGCAAAAGTGAGTTGGAGGGTTTACCTTTCGATGAAATGTAATTTCAATTGATCCATATAGATATAAAACACAAAATATATAGCAGATTGTTAAAATGCATGGATGAAAATGTAACTTTTTTGCTGTCCTTAACTGTAGGCAGTATATTTAAAGACCGAAATTTATCTTTGGGAGAAAGGTAGGTAGCTATGCTGAATAATTAACTACTTGCCGTTAATCTGACATTAACTTAATCTTTTACTCATATGTGCAGTTGTTAACCACAGGGAGAATAACAAACTCATTACCCCAAACAGGATATAACAAGTTTGTCCATACATTATACCATGGAATGTTTCCTGAAATGTGGTTCATTCATGGGAGAAAGGTTTTAAAAGAATGGTGTTAATGACATGCCTCCCACTGCGGAGACATTACAAGGCATTCCTCCAGGAGCAGATGGATTGAATTACTGTTTATTAATAAGTAGGTTATCTACTATTGGCATCAATTTTTGACTGTCCAGCCTGGTCTATTAACACACTGCTTTTAAGTTTATAGTTATCTGGCTTATTTCTCAAGACTGGACCAGTAACTGGAGTTCTCCAATCAGGTATTCTTGAGTAATGAAACTGTGGCAATGATGTACCCATAATATTGGGAAATATTACCAGCCTTCTATGGAAAGTATTATGTATGTGAGTGTGGTGTGTTTGTGAGTGCACAGATAAGTGCATGTGTAAACTAACAGTTTATTCAAAGAAAGTACTACTACTCTTGGGAAGAGAAAAATGGAAGGCAGTGAACCCTGGGGAAAGTGGCAAGCAGCATAGGAAGAAAGACCTAAAACCTTGACCACTGAGTGGACAGTGTGAAGCGTATTCCTGTGTGTGGATGGAGCAGGCCCACAGCCCATTGCACCAGTGCATGTTTCCTACATGCTCTTGAGGCCAACATTGACTTAAAGAGTTTAGTAAATAATTTCTCTGCCCATTTTATATTTTAATTTGCTTGTTACCAGTGGAGTGAACCGTGAAAGCATATCTCCTGCTGATCATTAGATTACTGATGTTTCTGAGGATCAATGAAATAAATATTCTGAAGTCTTTGAAAACTAGGAATATGGCAAATCAGTATTTTCTAAATCAGAAAAAATTTAGACCTCTGAGTACAGACTCATCACACTGATGAAATAATGAAATCCACTCTAATCTTTTTTAATTTAGTTTCATTCATCATTTGGCAGTTTCATTCCAATTTGTATATTACTTTTTAAAATAACATCATGCAGCAAATAAACTGTTCATTTAACAGAAATATACAATGGAGTACATATATGGTATACAGCCATTTTCCAAACATTTATACCAAAATATTTTTGCCTATAAAAAAATATTGCAAAATGAGTTAAAAGACAGATAAACAGAATGTAAAGGAGAAAAGGAGAAATGGATTCACCCCCTTCTCTAGAATAAATTGCCCCTGCATGTTAATCAGTGTGATGCATTATCGTCCTTCAAATACTACCAGGATGACTGTATGGGCACCCTAAAATTTGCCCCTGTATTGATTAGCATAGTCCTTTTTGAAAAGGTGGGCACAGCCCTACCATAGGTATTGGCAAAACATTGATGGTCATGAGACTAATAGCTTTGAAACTCCTATAAATGCCAAATAGCATTCATTTGACTTCCTAAGCTCAAGTGATGTGTTATAAAAGCAAAGACGCCATTGATTCAAGTGGATAAGGCAAATGTTAACTACAAAGGACCTGAAATCAAGCTGATGAGAAGCTATCAATGATGGATTACCTTGTGGGCATTCCACGAGTCAGCCTAAACGTAGAGTAATCATCACTAGATTTATTGCTATTTTTAGCATAGGAGACACTTTCGTAAACAAGGTTGACTTTCTCCTCAATAACCTCCTTATTGAGGAGATATGTTAGCTAGTGGAAGTCATTTGTTTCTATGCTGATTTTTTTTTTGCAAATATATATGTTCTCTTCAACTCCTGTAATACTTCCCATGTTTCTTATTTGATGAACCACAGCATGCATCAGGTTAGACATATGTCAATGCAGCAGAAATTAATACACTGGAAAACCAGTAACTGAAATGTATTTGTAAAATAGAACATCATTTATTTTATCTTTGCTTTCTTGAATGGCAATATTCAGAAAGATGTGTACAATACAGTGGATTTTTCATTTCCAAATTAATTACTTTGCATTTCTGGTTTATTGTTTAAACATATATCTATCCTTTACTGAACTGTCTTATGCTCTACTCACATGAAGTCATCATCATCTTCTTTCAGCTGTTCCCATTAGGGGTCACCACAGCGGATGAACTGTTTCCATTTCTTCCTGTCCTCTGCATCTTACTCTGTCACACCAACCACCTGCATGTCCTCTCTCACCACATCCATAAACCTTATCTTAGGCCTTCCTCTTTTCCTGTTACCTGGTAGCTTCATTCTTAGCATCTTTTTCCCAATATACTCAGCATCCCTCCTCAGCACATGTCCAAACCAATGTAATCTTGCCTCTCTGGCTTTGTCTCCAAACCTTCCAACCTGGGTTGACCCTCTAATATACTTATTCATAATCCTGTCCACCCTCGTCATACTCAGTGCAACTCTTAACATCTTTAACTATGCCACATCCATCTCTAACTCCTGCCTTTTTGGCAGCGCCATTGTATCCAACCCATATAACATAGCTGGTCTCACTACCCTCTTGTAGACCTTCCCTTTAACTCTTACTGGTACTCGTCTGTCACAAATCACTCCTGACACTCTTCTCCACCCAATCCATCCTGCCTGTACTCTTTTCTTCACCTCTCTTCCACACTCACCATTACTCTGAACGATTGATCCCAAGTATTTAAACTCATCCACCTTTGCCACCTCTATCTACTCCTTGCATCCTCAACATTCCTCTATCCTCCCTCTCATTCACACACATATATTCAGTCTTGGTCCTGTTGACCTTCATTCCTCTTCTCTCTAGAGCATATCTCCATCTCTCCATGGTCTCCTCCACCTGTTCCCTACTCTCACTACAGATCACAATGTTATCTGCAAACATCATAGTCCAGGGGGACTCCTGTCTGATCTCATCTGTCAACCTGTCCATCACCATTGCAAATAAGAAAGGGCTCAAAGCTGATCCTTGATGTAATCCCACCTCCACCTTAAACGCATCCATCACTTCCACCTCAGACCTCACTGTTGTCACACTACCCTCGTACATATCCTGTACCACTCTTACATACTTCTCTGACACTCCTATCTTCCTCATACAATACTACAGGTCCTCTCTAGGCACCCTGTCATATGCTTTCTCTAAGTCTACAAAAACACAATGCAACTCCTTCTGACCTTCTCTGGACTTCTCCGTCAACACTCTCAGAGCAAACATTGCATCTGTAGTGCTCTTTCCTGGCATGAAACCATATTGCTGATCACTAATCATCACCTCCCTTCTTAACCTAGCTTCCACTACTCTTTCCCATAACGTCATGCTGTGACTGATCAATTTAATCCCTCTGTAGTTACTACAGCTCTGCACATCACCCTTATTCTTAGAAATCGGTACCAAAACACTTTTTCTCCATTCCTCAGGCATCCTCTCACTTTCCAAGATTTCATTAAACAATCTGGTTAGAAACTCCACTGCCATTTCACCACACCTCCATGCTTCCACAGGTATGTTATCTGGGCCATCAGCCTTTCCATTATTCATCCTTTTCATAGCTATCTTTACTTCCTCCTTGGTAATCCATTGCACGTCATGATTAACTATCCCCACATCATCCAACCTCCTCTCCCTCTCATTGTCTTCATTCATCAACCCATCAAAGTACTCTTTCCATCTGCTCAACACACTCTCCTCACTTGTGAGTGTGTTTCCCTCATTATCTTTTATCACCCTTACCTGCTGCACATCTTTCCTAGCTCGGTCCCTCTGTCTAGCAAATCGGAACAGGTCCTTTTCTCCCTCCTTAGTATCCAACCTTTCATACAACTCTTCATATGCCTTTTCCTTAGCCTTCGCCACCTCTCTCTTTGCCATGCACCTCATCTCCTTATACTCCTGTCTACTTTCTTCATCTCTCTGGCAATCCCACTTCTTCTTTGCCAACCTCTTTCTCTGTATAGTCTCCTGTACTTTCTCATTCCACCACCATGTCTCCTTGTCGTCCTTCCTCTGTCCATATGTCATACCAAGCACCTTTCTAGCAGTCTCCCTTACTAGCTCTGCTGTAGTTATCCCGCAATTTGGTGACTCTTCACTGCCACCCAGTGCCTGTCTGAACTCTTCCCTGAACTCCACCTCACAATTACCCTTTTTCAATTTCCACCATTTGATCCTTTGTGCTGCCTTTACACTCCTCCTTCTCTTCTTCCTCAACAACATCATCCTACAAACCACCATCCTGTGCTGCCTAACTACACTTTCCCTGGTCACCACTTTACAGTCTCCAATTTCCTTCAAACTGGCCCTCCTACATAAAATATAATCAACCTGTGTGCATCTTCCTCCACTCTTGTATGTCACCCTATGCTCCTCTCTCTTGTTAAAATACGTATTCACCACAGCCATGTCCATCCTTTTCGCAAAATCCACTACCATCTGACCTTCAGCATTCCTTTGCTTAACACCATACCTACCCATCACTTACTCATCACCTCTGTTCCCTTCACCAGCATGCCCACTGAAATCTGCTCCAATCATCACTCTCTCTCACCCTTGGGTACAGTCATCACCACTTCATCCAACTCAATCCAAAAGTTTTCTTTCTCAGCCATCGCACAGCCAACTTGTAGAGCATATGCACTAACAACATTCATCATTACATCATCAGTTTCCAGCTTCATAAACATCACTCTTATCAGACACTCTTTTCACCTCCAAAACACTCTTAGCATACTGTTCCTTCAGGATAACACCTATGCCATTTCTCCTCCCATCCACACCATGATAAAACAATTTTAACCCACCACCGATACACCTAGCCTTACTCCCCTTCCATCTCTACCCACATGAAGTGGTTATGAAAATTTGCTTGCCTATGACCAGAGATTAGAGAAGCTGGGAGTCTGTTTACTAGAGACAGTGAATCTGATACTGCTGCCTAAAATAACATTTGAGATGTGAAGAGTGCATTCTAAACAGGAAAGGTGGGAGCGTGAGGAGGAGAAAGAACAGAACGTGAACTCTATGGACCAACTACTCCCTGGAATTACAAAACGTAGCATGGAACAGACAGCAAAATGGGAGAGGAAATGGCAGCTGGAGCAGAGGTAGATTCTTAAAATCACCACAATGAGACAAAACAGGCTGTCTTTTTTCTGTTTTCAAATGTAGTATGAAAAAATGATGATGGGCATATTTCTGGTGTACGTGTTAATATGTCTGCAAGCTGATTATCATCTCTGTTGTTTGGATATTATCAACCTAAATAAACAAATTGGACATTATTGCATGTTTATCTAAAGTAACTGAAATATATTTTCGGTATACCATTTACTTAGCCTTTATTTCCATTTGAACCTCCAGTATAAAACGGTCTGCTGTCCAGCTGGACAACCAGCTCACAAAATATAGAAGAGAAAAAAATCATACCTATTCAAAGATAGATGCTGCCTGACAGGTTGCTTATGTTTCAGCCAAGTCAATATTAGCTGATGAAAAAAAAAAATTACTAAGCAAATATTTCTGATGAGGACAGAAAATAGCAACTGGTGTAGAGCATTCAGTGAAGCTTGTCACAGACTGTACAATGTAGCAGTAAAGCAGACACTAAACTTTATACAAAGCAGTATGTAAACAGTAAATCATAAGCCTCAACAAGTTCAGCTGACATTATCATCTGTCTGAAAAATTTAACTGCATCTTAGAAGAGAAATACACTGCCACGAGGAATAGTAATCCTCTGCACAGTACGGAAGCACTTTAAAACATCTTTTAAGATACATTCGGCTCAAGTTATGTGGCTTGTGCGGACACAGAATGCGGCAGAGACAATTTTTTTGTAGTACCAGTTGTGAAGTTTAACCAGATGAGAGATTGTTATTCACTGGGAACTATGCCCCAAGTGAATGGGTGAATTACTGATGACTATCCTACTGGTTAGCATCATATAACTTACGATCTCCTGATTCAGCCTAGAATTACAAAATGGAGAAGGAGGTTGACTTATTTGCTCATAGAGATTGTCACACCATTTCAGATGTGGTAGATTAAATCCTAACAAACATGAAACCTGGCCTTGCTTGCAGATCATTTTTCCATTCCTGTTGATACTTGCCTTCTTGTCTCTCCTTTATTTAATTCTTTTTGAAAGTATTCTGCAAATTACATTTTCAGATTTTGATACAGCAATCCCTTATAGTATACTCCTCTGAAAAAGCCTCAGCATCTTGACTAATATAAGACCTATTTTAATATGATAAACAGAATGAAATGTTTCAGTCAGTTATACACCTGGAAGTGTAGTGGCAATAGTATAACTTGTGACTCCAATAACGTGTTGGCATTAGTGATCCGTGGCTTTTGTAAAGCAGTTCAAGCAAGAGTGTGTGTTTGAAATATATTCTCGCTCTTTAAGAGAATATGTTTAAGGGGCTTCCTACTTAAATTCTTTGGACCAAAAGTGTGACAAAACAAGAATTATGAAAACAGTTATGATAAAAACAATGTCCCTATATGTGAGATTTGCCCCCAAATCCCTTAATTCTAAATATAATACTTCCCAGGTCACTCCATATCGAGAGAAGAGTGAAAGAGACTACTTTTTCAAAATTCTGGGCCTTCACCATTTTGGCCCTTGAAATTATAGTCACTGTCCATTTAAAAAAAAATCTACCTAAGTGACAATGTACAGTGTGGAGAGAAGACTGACAAAGGGAGCCAGTTTTGTTAGTTTTTCCTCAAGAAGTGAACCCTTATGTTGCTATACGACTGATGCAAACAATACAACAGGTCCCAGTTTAATCTGTTTGTTCTATTCTAGGGAGTAAAGTGCCAGGATACACAGGTCTTTTTTGAGCTGCCCCTTACTTTTATTTTCACTAAAGGAATAAATCAACCGAACAGACATTAATACCTTATGGTGAAACTGCAAGCTACTTGTTGGTAAGATGGCTCCTGGTACCAGATTCAGCTAGGCAATACAACAAAATAATGAATCTTTTGCAGGAAAATTTTAAGATGACTATGCATAAATTACCGACAATAATGTTTTCATAAAATATTCTGTTTATAACTCAGTACTGCTTTAGTATTAACAATAACTTACATTTTGAATTTTCAAGTCAAAGAAGAGTGTTTCGTTATCTGATGATAGGGATTGTATCTGATTCTGCAGAAAAATCACTGACTTTGCACCTCGCCGATTTCCATGGTATGAAACCACATCGTTGCTTCCAAATGCATAAATAACTTTAATAGTGTCTGCCTGAAACAGAAAACAAAACTAGAGGTTATTTTTTCAGTTCCATTAAGGTAAACAACACATTACATTTTAAAAAATGTGTTAAGGTCAACAGCAAAGAACTTCTCGTGTGTCACTTTTTCATGCTGTCACTTACAGCCAAAACTATAACTTAAAGTGACAAAGCAACAGTATGGATTATTTGATCCATCAGCTCTGTGCCCAGACCTGTGTTAAAACTGATTGATCTCTGAATGAGACAGATGAGTGTTTTTACAGAAGTAGTACAAATGACATACCTGTGAATGAGACAGATGAGTGTTTTTACAGAAGTAGTACAAATTACATACCTGTGAGAAGGACCGCAAAAATTAGTAAGTCATTTGTAAACAAAATTACAGGAGTTTCTTTAAAATCATTTAATTATGCTGTAGCTTAATAAATGACTTTTCATGGCTATCATATAATTCTTGATAGGAAGGTTACTGAGGGAAAGTCAGTCTTTTTTTAATAAACCAAATAATTGTAAAAACAATGTGTATCCTATGCGGAAAACAGCAATAAATCTAGTGATTAGTACTGTACACTTGTGAGATCGCCACAAGGTAAACAAGCATTGATGGCTTCCCACTCTCTTGATTTCAGGCCTGGTATTGTAAACATTTGCCATATCCACTTGCACCACTACTATCCTTGTTTTCATAACATCACTAGAATTAAGAATGTCAGATGAATATTATTAATCTTATCTTTTCGTGTATTAATTTTACTGACAGAATCATATATTCGATGGTTTCAGGAAAGGAGGAATACCAGCTTTCACTGAAAAATCTGGTTCCAAGCCTGTGTTAAATGTAGAAATGAATCTGCCTACATATAAGCAATATTTTCCTTTAAATGAATCTGCCTACATATAAGCAATATTTTCCTTTAAGCCATCTCAAGCTTTGTCCAAACCACTGAGATAATGTTACACATTCTTAAAATACAGCTCAGGCTTCTTCTCCATGTTCCTATAGCCAGTTTCCATTGCTAAGGTCTGGGCTCCCAAATACACCTTGGTCATGACAGCCACACAAGTTGCATAGTACCTAACTCCCTCCTTAAACCTGCAGATGGTGAGTCACAAAATAAATTAATACAGCCTAGTCACATTATGCTAGGTGGCATGGCCACCATGCAAGCACTGTTACACAATACCCTCAGACCTAGCTCCAAGACTCTGTGCTAGTGTTCTTAATGTAAGCAAGGCCCTCTCAGTGCAAATGTAAACTTTCACAAGAGCATCCATTTGGATGGCTCTTTTTCTCAATCTTACATACATACATACAAATATTTCAAGCACGGGCATTAAATGTCTTTCTAGCCTGCTAATATATCGAAACACTTTTCCCATAGTAAGTGTCCAGGCTGTTCTTAAAAATATTCATACTAGTACTTGCTTTAATCTAATTTGATAGTCTGTTCAATGCATCAGCTGCTCTCTCAGAGAACCAACTGGTACACTTCTACACAGGTTGTCTGATGATTCTCTACTACTTTTTGATAACCCCAAACATTCCCAGAGGTAGCTGTCTCTAAATGCCCTATACACCTGAATAAGATATCTTAGATAACTGTAAGAGACACTGTACAACTTCAGACATTTTAGTTTTTCATAATAACTTAAATTTTCACATCCATGCATGGCCTTGCTATATTTCTACTCTACTCTTTCCAGTTTACTCATGCCTGTTTTCTTATAAGGTTTTCATATTGTTATTCCATACTCAAGTTTGGGCCTAATGTAACTTACAAACAATGGCTTCATCATTTCTGATTTCCAAGATGTTGTAAATCTTTCTATACAACCTTATTTCTAAAACTATCATTAACCAATTGGTTGATATGATTAGAAAAACTCATAGCTGAATCTACCCATATACCCAGGGCCTTAAATGAATCTGCAGTTTCAATCACTGTGTGCTGTATTAAATATTCAACTTTTAATTTATGTCTCCCAAATCTCATATGCTTAGTTTTTGGTGAATTTATCGGCACATTATTCTCCTGTGCCCAATGGTGAATTTTGTCATGTTCTTTTGCAGATATGCCTTATCTGTAACACAGGTAATCAGTTTACTCAATTTCAGGTCATCTGCATATAGACTGTAGAACACCTCAGATTAAAAAGACAGGTTTGAAAGATACAATCTAAACAGGTAAGGGCCTAGGATAGAGCCCTTTGGGTCACCTTGACTGTAACCAGGAATGTCACCTGTCCAGTTGCTGTAAGATACTTGTCATGTTTTATATGTAAGCCTTACAGTTAATCCATCTCATCAAGAGCACATCAATACCTAGTTGTTCTAATTTATTGATCAGTGTTTTGTGTATGACCATGTCACATGCTGAAGTTAAATCTATATAAATTACATCACATCATAATTTTCACTCATAGCTGTTATTATATTGTTAAAAAACATCATGTTACAAAAGGCAATAGATCTATTTTCAACACATGCATGCTGATATATGATTTTAAGTCCAACCTATCAACTTCTGACAATAACTTGTCCAATATTACCTTCTCCATTATTTTTCCACAACATGGAAGTAGACATAAGGGTCTATATGACTCTGGGTTTGTCTTACTCCCTTAAAGACAGGTTTAATAAGCACATGTCTCCAATCTTGAGGAATCTCCCCACATTTATATGACCTAGTAAATAATAGATGCAACTGCGGTGGTGGTGCTGCGGTAGCATTGTCGCCTCATAGCAAGACGTTGTCCCATTCGATTCTCAGCTAGAGCATCTTTTGTGTGGAGGCATACGTGAATGGGGTGTGCCTTCGTTGAAGGTTGTGTGTTAGGGCTGGTAACCTGGTACGTAAACATCCACTACCAATCATTAGCGGACCAGAGTTCCGCTGTGGCGACCCCTAACCGGGAAAAGCCAAAAGACACAAACAAGTAAATAATAGATACAATGGTACTGTAAGTTCTTGCTGAAGTGTTCTCAGGTCATTATTACAAATTCTGACTCTTCCCTATGCTTTGTTTGGATCTGTTTTGCGCAGTTCTTTTTCAGTACAATCTAATTTGATTTCAGTATCTGACATTACCTGTATGTCACTAGGATGACTTATCGCTCCCTTTGTGGAGTCAAGATGTTTTGCATAAGATTTTGTAAATATATCTACAATCCGTTGTGTCTGAGAATGAATTTTAGAAACTACACACAGTTTATCAATTTGTATGCCTTTACTCCTTCCACATGTTTTATATATATATATATATATATATATATATATATATATATATATATATATATATATACACATATACACACACATATATCAACAACTATATGATTCAATAACTCCCAAGATCTACACTGCCACCATCATGAATAAAAAGAAACAAGTTACAAAGAGACCGGGTTCTTTATCTTAGAGAAGATGCTTACCCAGTTAATTCTTTTGAACATGTTGCCTATGAGTCCTATAAACCCAGAAGAAATGTTTATGGCGGTAGGATTGGTAAGAACAGATATGGGTCTTCTAACAGATATAATAACAAGTTTGTTGGGAATTATAGTCATTCATTGGCTGGGTTCAACAATAAAAAGGGTTCTGTCTCTAAAGACTTTTCTCACTTTGATAAGTACTCCTACAGAGGGAAGTCTGATTTCAGAGGTAATTTCAGAGGTAATTCATCTACATTCTCCCACCTGACTAGAAGAAATCCTACATATGTCAATTCTACCTCTGGTTGTACATTTGATTTCAATTCTACACACCTTAACAATTTTAATGTACACTACTCTAGAGACACTAATAGCAGATCTGAATATTTTAACTCTAATGCTGATCAGTTTTCTGCCCCAGTACCAGCCACATTCCTGCTCAAATGTCTACTCCAGTTTGTACTCATACTGCTTATTACAGAGTGAATGTTTGTCAACAGTGCCCTATCTCTGTTTTTTCTCATAGCATGTCGACTGGCTCTTCTGCATCTTCTCCTTGTATGTTAACTGTCCCATCTATTTCATCAGGACCTTTGATGCAGCATTCATCCAGTGTTACTCCAGGTTATATGACCAACTCCATGGTGGGCTTTATTAATCGAGAATCCATGTCTCACTCTCCTTTGGTGTCTTCTCAATTGATTGAACAGTCCCAGCTCCATTTATTTCCTCTGAACCTAGGGGTGTATCTTCCACCATTTTTGGCCCATATGAGTCTTCTAGATTTTTTTTAGAACAGAAGAAGGAATCTTTTTTAGAAGTACAAGGTCCAATTCCTATGTCTCCAAAGGGAAAATGTCAGCGGAAGAGGGAGAGGATCCAGGAATTACACAATACCTCCAAGACATACGATTACGAGAAGCAGCAACAAATAATCAACAATCAAGTTCTTCACCCCTCGCTCCTTGGAGAGGTTGTTTTGTCAGCTGCAAAAAATGGTTAATTGTCTGGGCCACATAGTTATCCTATCCAGACACCTTCCACTTCAAAGTGTTGCAACACAGGTTTGTTCGATGGTGTTAAGCCTTCCAATTCTACCTTAGGCATCGATTTTTCGAACAACTCTACTCATTCCATTCTTTCTCCTACTTTCAACTTGTTGAGCAAAGTGTTATTTAAGGACCATCTTAATGTTTTATGCAAAGGTTTCACCTTTATCCCTTCTCAAAGTGCCAATCTCTCAAATGTTCTACTGGACTTAAGATTATACATTAGAAAACTTAATTTGAAGCTAATCTTTGGAAATGAAGATACGGACTCTCACTGTTCTCAAAGTACTTGTGATGCTCACAATACTCAAGATTCTCATACACCAGCTTCAGTCAAGAATTACTTAAAACACTTCTATTCTAAAGAAAAAAGAGCCTTTATAACCCCCCTCTGAACAATACATTATACACTTTTATGAGAGTGTGTGAAGATGATTGCAGAATAGCTCTCATGTCAAATTCTAAAGTCAAATGGTTCAATTTATCAAAAAATGAAAAGAAGGCTCTTTTTGACCTTACTCATGATGTTAATTTGAGAATCATGAAAGCAGATAAAGGTACTGGCACTGTCTTAATGGACCAAACTACTTATATTGACAAAATTACCGAGAAGTACTGTCTTAATGGACCAAACTACTTATATTGACAAAATTACCGAGAATTTGAATAACGATGATTTTTATGAAATTGTTTCTCTAGATACTGTATACCTACATTTTGACAATATTGATAAATCTTTAAACAGCTTACTATCTAATCACAGCATTACTACTGATGAATTTCAGTTCATGGTATATCCTAATCCTTCTTTAGCAAAATTGTTTGGTATACCCAAAATTCATAAACATTGTGTAAACCCGCTTTTCAGGTTAATAGTGTCAAACAAGAAATCCAAAACTAAAAATATTGTACAGTATATTGATTTTATTCTCAACCCAATAGTTCAAGCTACCCCTCACTACATAAGAAACTCATGGGGTTTCTTAAAAGTGCTATATGTGGCCAACTTAGACTTCTCCAATTCCATTTTATTGACTTTAGATGTTGTTGCATTATATACAAGTATTCTGCATTTTGAAGGACTGAATTATTAGTAGTACAGAATCCACAGGAATCACCACACGGAATGAACTCAGTAAACGTAATGTCTTCTTTATTGAAGTAAAAAACACAAGCGCTTTCACGTAGTTACACTACGCTTCTTCAGGACTGAATTATGTTAGACATTTCTTATACATATTTGTTAAGTTTTCTAAAAGTAAAATTGACACTTTAAACACCCATATGTCTTTGGTGCTGGAAAATAACTTTTTCCATTTTAATGGTAGTATCTATAGACGGGTTAGAGGGGTAGCAATGGGAACCAAAATGGCTCTGGCCTTTGCGAATCTTGTATTGAGTGAGTGGGAGTTGGACACTCTGATGCATTTACCTAGTTTTCACTTCATGATATTTTAGAAATGTTTCATTGATGATATTTTTTTTTGTCTGGGAGGGTAATGAACATCAACTGTCTTTATTTGTGGACTCTTTAACTGAAAGTATAGATTTTTTACAATTTGTTGTGGCTAACAAAGGGGACTCTGTGACCTTTTTAGATACTAATATTTCTATTAACAGAATCAATGGAAGCATTTCATCCTCAGTTCACAGAAAAGACACTTTCAGAAATAATTACCTTAATTTCAATAGTTCCCATCCTTTGTTTATGAAGAAGAATGTTCTTAAGGGTCAATTCATTAGACTTTCTACATTGACTACTGATAATGAAGTTTTTGAAAAGGAGTCTGAGTTCTTCACTGATTTATTTCTACAAAAAAGTTACCCTTTACAGTTAATCTCTTCCATCAGAAATGAAATCAGGTCTGTTAGACATTCCAAATTTAGACCTACTTTAAATTTTGGTTTTGTTCCTATTGCTAAGACATCTAGTTCAGATTGCACGTCCAGTTTCTCTTTACCAATTAGTAGAGATATGACTATACTAAGAAACATTTTAAAAGACAACTGGAAAATCATTCTAAGTGATCCAAGTATTGGTCATAGTTTAGGTGATGATCCTTCTTTTTCATTTAAATGCACTAAAACTTTATGTATGAGCAAGCAAGGAGGTACGTTAGTACATCAGTCAGATTGCATGTCTCATAGTATCTCTACACATGCTGAAATCCCTAACGGGCAAGGAACTAATAATGTTAGACTGATGACTTCGCTGTCTGAACCCATAACTATACGTGAAGACACTAGTTACAGGAGTGTTGGGTCGGACAATGAATTTACATTTGATCTTTCTTTGTTTAATGTCAAAGATGAATCTGAACTCTTAGGAACTCGACCTAAGCGTCCAATGCCTACAAAGACATATTCTTCGGTTGCCAAGAAAACTTCAGGCAACTCTCAAGGTACTGTTAATAATTCATCTAGCCCTCATGGCAGGAAGGCAGCCACAGGTACTAGATCCGGTCATAACGTTAATCAACTAGACTGTTTTTTAACTAAAGAATTTGATTTTTCTTTAAGTGAGCAAGATGTTTATGGAGGCGAACAACACAATACTGTTAAGAAAGGAACTTTGAAGGACATGATTTATTCCTTAGATAAATGTTTATTGACTATAAAAGGTATTAAAATTGACAATGCTTATTTAACTAAATGCATTGCATTAGGAATCATACCAATGGGTCTGCGTTTTTTCAAAATACCTATAGGGATACTCCTAGACGAACAAACAACACAGGATTTTTAACACTTTGTTTAGCAGTTTTGGATTTAGTTTTATGAAAATGCTCATTAAGAAAAATGATGAAAAGCTATCTAGTATTGTAGCAGAAATTGAGAAGCTTAATAATAATATTGTTAACGATTTATTGTTTCCACAATGGGAAGAGTTATATGAGAAACAATATAAGTTAGCTGACACCAAGGCAAAGGGAATTTATAATAAAAAAGTTAGAAAAATGAAGCGGGACATTGATCAATATAAAACTAATCAGGCATATAAGTGGAAGACAGATAATTATGCTAACTTTGATGATAAAGAGACGGTAAGTCCAGATAAGGGAACTTAATGAGAGAAAGGAACACATTTTCAGGGAGGCAGACATTATCCAGCCCCAAAGCAGTGGAACAAAGACTGGAACAGGAAGGGACAGTATCAGGATCAGAAAAGGAACTATCAGAGGAACTACTGTTAGTGGTTGAAGATTTTCCCCATGATACAAGTGTGAGTAATACTAGTGGTAATTGTGATAGTATAGTGAAATGTTTCAAGGACTGTAAGATTTACAATTACACTAGTTTTGATATTAGACAAGAACATTTTACCTTCTATCTAAAAGAATGAAATACATCCATAGTGTTAAATTTAACTTAGTAGATACAATAATTGAGACTAAATTATATTGTAGGAGATTAAACCTGGCATTATATTTTAAAAATAATTCCCCACCTGCAGACAATGTTTTTTTTTTAAAAGAAGAGTACATTTATTCCACCTGTCCATCCTAAAGTGGCTAGTTTTGAAAAAAATATTGTCCCAGAATATATATAAAATTAATAGAAAAATTAAAAACGGGGTCACTAAGGATAACTTAACCGAAGGTGAAAGACAAGGATTAGTAGAATTGACCAACAATAAAGACATTCGGGTAATGAAACTAGAAAAGGGTGGGGGAGTAGTATTATTCAACTTCCTAGACTACATTAATGAGATGTACAAAATCTTACATGAGACAGGAAATTATGAAACGGTATCCATTAATGAAATTAATATTGGATACAAACGTATCGATTTGATTTTGGAAGAATACATGTTGGACAACAAGATTACTACTGATTTATATAGTTATTTAAAAGTTGACCACCCCACTTTAGCTACAATAGTGGGTATTCCAAAAATTCACAAGAATATTAGGCATCCCCCTTTTGTCCCATCCTGTCTGGTATTAGTCAAAAACTTACCCCTTGGGCGTAGTTATTGACAGATGGGTTAAACCTTTTTACACTAATATTCCTCATATGATTAAGGATTCATGTTTTTTTTTGGCAAATTTAACTTCCAACATTTGGAATAAAGATTTAATTTTTATCACTATAGATGTTATTGATTTATTCTCCTGCAAATTTAAACAGCAAGGGTTGGAAGATTTTTGTAATAGTTTAAGGAAGTTTTCCAAAATGGACTGGGACAAGACAAGTCTTATAACAGATATGATGATTATTGTTTTAGATCATAATTATGTATACTCCGAAGAAGAATATTGCAGACAAACTAAAGGAGTTGCGATGGGGGCATCTTGTGCCCCATATTTGCTAATCTTGTTATGTTGGAATGGGAGACGACACAATTATTTAGTAGCAGGTATTACAAATAGGTTACCTATTATTCAAGATTTTTGGATGATATATTCATTTTGTGGGATGGACCAGTGGAAATTATTGAATTCTGTATTGAATTTTTGAATAGCACCAGTGATTTCTTGAAGTTTACATATAAATATAGTTCTGATGGTACTGCTTATTTGGATACATACATTAGCCATGCCAGTGAAGGGTTTCAGTCTAAAATATATAGAAATGAAACCTTCTCTAACAGTTATTTGGTGTATACTAGCAACCATCCCAGACATATGTTAAAAAATATACACAAAGGGCAATGTATATCTTCCAATTACGAGATTATGGAAAAAGAGATTAATAATAGTAAATCAATGTTTGTTAGTACGGGTTATCCACTACTATGATAAATGATGTTACTAATTATGTAATAAATAAATGGGGTAAAAATATCCCCCTTTGTCGGTTAGAGGTTCAGATATTATTGCTGTAAGAGGTGAAACACCCCAGAATAAAATATATAATAGTGCTTTTGTCCTTCAATATTCATCATACGTCAATTGCATTAAAAACATTGTGAGAAACAATTGGAATATTTTAGCAGTGGATCAAGAAGTTAACAATATTTTAGGGGACAGCCCTGTGTTTGTTAACAAAATGGGGGTTAATTTAAAGAAGTATTTAGAACAATTGTCCACAGTTACAAATGTTAACAAGTTGTGTAAATATACAAGGAAATGTGGAGCTTGTAAACAATGTTTTGCGATACTTGAAACTGAAGGGATGAGGTTGGATGACATTAACAGGACTTCTGTCCATTTCAGACATGGCAATTGCAATAGCAAATATGTTATTTATTTAGCAAAGTGTATGCTATGCCCCGCATACTATATTGGAAAGACCGAACGACAGTTCAGGAAATTAATTTATGATCATCTGTACAGTATTAGAGTAAAAGATATCAACAATGCACTGTATAGGCATATTAATTTGCGAGGGGTTGAACATACATTCAAGTTTGCTATTATTGAACAAGTTGTATTAGGTTTACGTGGGGTAAACATTAAAGCCCTCTTAGGAAAGAGGGAAAGCATATGGCAAATATTAACTGATGCCTCAAGGGAACCAGGAATTAATGAATACATTTCAATTAAACCTTTACTGCAATTGGGGTAAACTCTGTACATTTTGATGTTGGGTGATGGTTTTGCTGTGATTACTAGTGTTTTTTTTACAATTTATTATCTGATTAATTAATGTTTCTATTAATTAATTATAATCATATTTGAATTACTTGAAAATATCAGTACCCAAGTTTAAAATGTATAGTGTACATTTTGGTTTATTAATTTTTAATATTTTTGACAAGATATTTACTGGGTTGTATACCCTAATGAGCAAAATAGGAAGTTGGCTCTTTATCACTGTAGTGAATAAGTACCATTATAACGTTTATTTATTTTTTTACAAATTATACTATAGTTATAATGTTTTTAACAGTCAGTGAATTTTTAACATTTGTATTTATGTATAGTATGTTCATATATATTTATGGAATTGTTTATTTAGGCACTTGCACTTTAAAATTTTGAATGAGTTTTGGAGCCAAAAAGACTATAAATTACTAAAAGTATCTAGAGTTTGTGTTCTGATGAAGTCCACTTTTTGTGGGTGAAAGCGCTTAACCAGAGATCTATGTATGTTTTGTTGCTTGTGGATATAATAAACCTTCGTTTACCTGTTCGAGCTGGGCTTCAATTATTTAGCACCGTTCAACATTACTCTGTAGGTGTTCCAGCTGATTTCTGCAAGATTAGTACAGCTTATCTTTCAATTTCTTTGGCACTCTGTCACACACTACCCGACACTCTATGTTTGGAGGCTGCAGCAGCTCTGATTCCTGCTTTGACCTTCTCATTAAGACTTCCCTTAGCCTCATCCACCCTCCTAAATACCTTAAGCTGTTCTTTTATTTTGCCTTCTATCTCACTTTTCAGCCTCTTGTGAGTTCACCCTTTTGCTGCCATAACAGCTCTCTTACCTGTACTCAGTTTCATCGTGTGTGCCTTCAATTTTACATTCCATTCCCCTATACTTTACTTACATTCTTACTCAGTATCTTCCTATAATGACATATTATCTGCATACAGCAACTATCATGATCTGTCCTCTCCGATCTGTTTGCTAATAGAGTCCATCACCAGTATGAACAGCAATGGGTTCAGAGCTGAATCTTGATACACATCCACTCCCACTGGAAACTTAGGTCTTTGTACACAGCCACATTAATTGTACTAGTGATTCTGGGATCCCTCATAAAGTGTGTCTAATGAATGTCTTCCTTATCATTCTGCCTCTGCCTTGGAACCTGATATAGTTTCCTTGTGCCATCTGCTGGGTCACCTCTGGAAGCTGGTAGAATGTATCTGATACCTTGTTCTGATGCTTTGTTCTCCTGTGACTATCACACATTAAAAATGAATGGGCTGGTCATGTGAATGCTAAGAGAAAGCAGGAAATTCAAAGAAAACACAACACAAACACGCAGACAAAAGCACACTTGGGATACTTTCTCTTAAAAAGTAAACTTTGTGTTAGCTCTTTAACATCAAAGTTGGAACTCCTCTGACAAATAGAAAGACTGGCAGGAGTTTGGCATAATGGTTAAGGTGTTTACTTTACTGTCACAATGAGCAGGGTTTGATTCTCACATGGGGTAATTGGCTATGTTTAAAATGGCCCAGAAGGACAGTTAACCTAGTACTAATCTAAGACTGAGGATTATAGAAAATTATTCTCACCTACAGGTGATTATAAATAAGAAAACAGCTGTGTAAAGTGAACTGAAAGGATCTTAAGTATGATACCAGATAAAGTAACTGGTTGAAGGTCTGTATTAATAGCACAGGGCGAAACATACTGAGGAAGAATTGTAAGCTCAAGATTAAAATCTCCTATATAGAAATAATTGCCTAAAATCTCCTATATAGAAATAATTGCCTGTAGAGAAAAACAATGGAATAGAAACCTGTAAGTGCAAGACAATATGAAAGGTCTTCTTAGTAAAAGTCAAGAATGTACAGACAAGACAGCACCCCAGTGGCTGCAAGAGTATAAAATATTAAAATATGCATAATTTTTAATATGCAGGAGTAAAAACAGAAAAAAATAACTGTTGACTCTTAGTTTTGGTAGTGTGGAAGACCATGTTGACTTGCTAACATTATCTACAGATTTCTTGGGATTTATCTGTTTTTAGAGAAAATGTTATTAAGTAGATAAATAAATCTGGCTAAAATATGTGCAGTAATTATAAGAATAACAATACAAGAGGTTCTCATGGACAAAGATAAGCTGGGGTGTGATAAGGCATCTATGACTGGTACATCTCAGCAATTATTTCAAAATTTAAAGGATGCTTTAGTAGAAGAACCACTGCTGTGCTTGTTTAATGTGTGACAAAAACAGGGAAAATTCAAGCAATTGGAATTTTTCATTCTTGAAATGAAAGGCTTATATGAGTGTGCATAAAAAGACAAAGGCTCATCAGTTTACATTTTGATTCTTGTTTCATTTCTGAATTTTGTACTGATTTAGTTTGTTCTAATGTGTTTGTTATTCATATGTCTACTGAGTTAGCTTAATGGTCTTTTGAGCTTTTCGGTGCTGTTTATGTCAAAAATCCCATGGCGATTACTGAAACACAGTATATCAACATCAATTGTTATAACAATTCAGTTACAATAAATACAAAGGCATAATTCAAATTACCCAAACAATATTACAGCAAGCAAACCAAACTAAATCAATGTTGTTGTTTGTCTTTCGGCTTTTCCTGGTAAGGGGTCGCCACAGCGGAACTCCGGTCCGCTAATGATTGGCAGTAGATTTTTACGAAACGCTGAGGTGCCAGCTCGACGCTCAACCTTCAATGAAGGCACGCCCATTTACGCAAGCATGTCTTTCGAACACTACCCAACCGCAGGGAGGACATGCAGACTCCACACAGAAGGCACTCCCAAGCCCAGCCGAGAATCGAACTGGAGAACCCCTTGCTGTGAGGTAACAATGCTAGGCCAAACTAAATCAATGCATTCTTCCTAAATCATAAACCTTATTTCAATTTTTTCATCATATTTCATACACTTCATTTTCACACTAATACCCTCATTTTACTGTTTAGCTTGTACAATCATGCTACGTCTATTGTACATAACATTTTTGTAGCTCTTCTTTCTCATCTTTTTGTTTTTATATAAAGTTTATTCTATATACAGCCAAATACATGTTATGTTTATTGTTCTAATTATTTCCATAAATTTGCAATTGCCTTGCAGTAAATAAACCATGCTACTATGTTTCTTCCACTTTGTTATACCTTCTGTCAAACACAGATATTCAAAATATGTCCAATATTTCATCTCCTGTTTAACCAGTAACATGTGGTATTCAGTCTCTACAAAAAAACTTATTCTTAAGCATGTTATTCTGATTCCTGCTCTCTCTCTCTCTCTCTCTCTGCTATATTGCTGTTCTTTGCTGTTCTGATTATATATCCTATTCATCTTCTAAATTAGAAATCAATAATATAGGATTAGTAATAATAATGTAGTTGAGTTAATACTACAAGCAGAATGTAACCCATTGTTCTTTACTCATTATTCTTATGCACATGGGACATAAACTGCAATTGATAGATTTATGTCTCTGCCAATTAAAGTGAATTATTTTAAAACTATTCCTTGTCTTTTATCTGATCATAATGCAAAAAGTATTAATATTCTAATGGATATGATGACATGTCAGATTATTTATAGAATCCGAGTATATATGATAAAATTAAAAGACTTTAAAGAGTAACCTTAAGGAACAAATTGAGAATTTGTTTTATCTCTGAATGATAATGGTCAGATCAGTAAAGTCATATAAAGGGACTCCTTAAAAATGCATGTATATTACAGATAGAATGGGAAGATAGGTTAGTAAGAAAATGAAAGAGTAGGATAAACACTTGTTAGAAATACAAGATGAAATATACAAAACAAGGTTTGAACAACAAAAACATTAGACAATAAAGTTATTAAAAATAATGACAAACAATCAAACAGTTTTAATGCTTAATAACCAATAAATATCTCCACTGAATAAGTACCCTAACAGAAGTTAAAGAAGCTTTTAAAAAAAGGAAAAATGGTAAAGCTCCAGGGTTAGATGGTTTAAATATGGAATTATATAGTTTGCTGCAGTTCAATATATTAGAATTACTTAGTGATGTTTTCAGGATAATTAAGAGTGACAAAATAATTCCTCCCACAAGGAAATTTTCTGTAATCTTACCTATAGTGAAAATTTTCCTCATGTAGACCTATTTCTTTATTAAAAGTAGACTATAAAATATATGCTTCCATCTTTGCTACAAGATTAAGAGATATAGTACATTAATTAATTGATAAAGATCAAACAGGATTTGCAGTCAGTAGACTAATGTATAATAATATAAAAAAGTAACTATCTTAGATTTAAAAAAAATGAATGAACAAGAAATTGGCTATAATTAGCTTAGATACTGAGAGAGGTTTTGATTATGTAGATTGGAACTACTCATGTAAAACTTTAGAAGCATTTGCATTTTCAGAACAATTTATTGGAATATTAAAAAAAAACTGTACAGAGACTCCAAAGCATATGCTAAAATTGGATCTTACATTTCTCAAGGATTCACTTTAAACAAAGGCAGAAGGCAAAGGTGTCTTTTGTCCCCTCTACTATTTGCATTAGTTATTGAACCCTTGGCTCATATAAGAAGCAATGAAAAAAATGACTGATTCTCAATTAACAAGGATTGTCAATCTAAAAAACCAGCTTTTTGCAGATGATATTTTACTAACTATAGGAGATATATTTCAAGAAATAGATGAGGAAATTGAAAAGTTTCAAAAAGTATCGCTGCTGAAATTTAATAATAAAATGGAAAACTTAGTGTTAATTCAGTTACTGGATAGCAAGTTTAAAGATAAGAAATCATGTAAGAACATGGGGAGTATGATGGTATTAGCTTCCCAGATGCAGAATCGTATTCTATTGCTGCAAATTTCACGTCTGTTGTGTACTCTGGATAGACGAAATATATACTAGACAATGGAAAACCATTCAGGAGAAAATTACACTAAATTGTATAAGTTTATCAAATATGATAAATTAGAAATATGTACCAATTCTTTCATCTGGTTAATACAATTTACATCAGAAGGAAATTAATTTCAGCCTTTAGACTCTGCCTATATGAAATCAATTCTTAGAACAGTTAAATATGTTTTTAAAACTCAATTAATATCAAAATGGAATGCTTTGTGCTTTCCCACTGCACACACCTCTCGATTTAAGGAAACTCAGAGCTATGTTAAAATGAATTTATTAAAAAGGAATATATTAGTATTACTGTCTGATTGCTTTGAAAAATTTAAAACTAAGTCACTAGAATATTTAATGAAACAGTATAAGTTAGGTGAATCTGTTAACCAGTTAATATTATCTATTAGTAAAAAAATAAATAAATTTGCAGATAATATCAGCAAACAGGAACGGAACACTATTCCCCCATTTTATAAATATATGGATACTATCACTGAAGGTAAATCAACCTATATCACTGAAGGTAAATCAACCTACAAAGGAAGCTTGTCCAAGTTATAAAAGTTAATTATAAATAATAATAGTAATGTTGATGCAAAATTGTGGAATATTTTAGATAGTAGTGGATTAAATGATTCAATAGATGAAAAAAATAACACTTTGTTAACTTAAGTCAGTCAAACTTCTTCACATTTATACTGGAAAGTATTTATGTGCAAATATATACATAAAATGTGTGTTGCTCTGTATAGAATCTCTAAGTTTAATATAATGACTTATTCAGTTTTAAGGTGTCAAAGCTGAATGGATGCACACGTTTATGGATTGTGAAAAATTAAATGTATATTGGGAAGAGATAAATATATTTTAATGGGCTATGTTCTTTTAATTGTTCCTTAACTAGATCAGTAATACCAATGAATGTTGTACTCCCTTTAACAACAAAAAATCTTCTTTAGTTCACTGGCAGTAGCTAGAAAAGTTATTACAAAAAATTGGAAATCAAAATCAGTTCCTACATTCAAATAATTTTTATTAAATTTAACAGCAGTTCTATGTAAAATTGGAAAAAAAAGGGATTAGAAAAGATCTATAAATCATACTAAGACTTTAGTGGTTGGGATAGCCTTGAAATGTTGCTGTTGAAATACCAAGACTCTTAATTAATGTATTAATTACATAAAATTGTCTTGATAATTCAATGTATTCCTAACACTGTATTAACAGTATGTGATGTTTCTTCTATGTATATGTTGTAAATATGTTAAATTAATACAAATCTTCTTAAAAAAACAATAACATATTGAATACTGAATGTATTCTATGCCTCTATGTGCCCTTTATCCAGCTATCCTTTTGTTCTTGGTCTTATTTCTGTAACTCACATTTTACTTCTGTCTTCATTTTTAGCTTTTCTTAAATGTTTTTCAAGCTCAACACATCATCTAAATATGTATCTATCTTATTCAGCTTTGTACCCTTTAGTATACAATATTTACTGGGCTAAAGAGAGTATCCTTGCTTGATTCCTTACATAATTTTTATTTCCTCACTGACATATCCATTTACCAGGGGTCTGCTTTAAGATTTTGTATACAGCTCTGTTAGCCACAATATTTATTACTTTCACATAAACATCATCCTTACAGAAGACACATAATCTGATGTTTCATACAACTACATGCATTCTCCATAACCATACTCATTGTTACATTCAGTATATTTCATCATCAGTTTCAATTTATTTCTTATGTCACCTTCTCTTGATCTCAAACTTATTTCAAATTCTCTTTTATTTTTCCCTCACTTTCGCACTATTTTTGCTATTATTTATGATCAGCATTTAACAATGTTAGAGACCACAATGTTCTTTTTCTTTTTCACCAATTTTTATTTTACATATCATTCTTCGCTCCTAAATTTCTTTCTTCTCTTTTCTGTCTTTACTGAACCATTCATTCAGCACTTTGAAAATGGTAGGTAAAATATTTTTCTCAGAGTCATTACATTATCAATTTTCTTTCTAAAGTCATTATAATATCAATAGAGCAAAAAAGAGAATTCATAATGAAAAGGACTGTCTGACTCCAGAATGACTTGGTGTCAACCATGCCTTTAAGCTCACTTCATAACACAAACAGGTTAACTTACTGTAATATCCACGTCATTACTGTCACATGTCTGCAGTTTGCGCCTAACCCTCATGCAGGTAGAATTGTTGTCTTCAGTCAAGGACAATAAATTATAGTTCTGGATCTTATCTACTTCGGGCTGCATTTGTCCAATACCATGTGCATCCTAGAACATAAACATAAAAAGGAAAGAAAACATCCGGTTAAGAAACTGGGTAGCAAAGCTGTTGTAGTAACTCACAGAACCTTATATTCAGGAAAAACGCATACAAGGTGTCAGAAACTTGAGTTGTGGTATTATAAATGGAAAATATCATTTATCAATTACTTCTAATGTATATGGAGTATTTAATGATTGCATATGATTATAAACCGATGGCTGGTGATCTGATTCATAATGAATGTTGGTGGCATATACTGAGGGGGATTTATTATCAGACAGTATTGGTTTAGATGATTATAATCCAGACAGAAGAAATTAAATACAATAAGTACTTTTAAAACTTTCATAACTGTAGATGTCAAAATTGTATTACCTATGTAATGTGATGCAATATTTATGAAATGGCAAATCATATTCTAACTTAAAAATGAAAGAAAAGGGGAATTCCTTAGAAAATAATACTTGAAACTGTCATTGTGACAGCAATCGAAGTAGACCAATCCATTCTTCATAACTCGATGATGCATTTAATAAAATGCTTAATCCTGAAAGTGGAGAACAAAGCCATTGTGAAAATAAATACAGCAAAGCATACACAGAATGTCAGATTATCTTTATTTGATGAGAAACTTGTGCATAACATTTCAACACACTCTAACCTTCTTATAATAATCCAACAATTAAAACTGATCTGTTACTTCAATATTTAAATATAAACATTTGGCCCCCACATTCATATTACAAAAATATCAGCTTAGTGACTGGGGAGTCAAGAGAAACCACTCAATGTGGTGTTCGGACACAGACTAATTTGTCCAGAAACACTGCAGAATGAGAGGAGGGGAATTGTTTGGATGATGTGAGGTTAGGCAGAGGGAAGCAAGTAAGGGTGAATGATGGGGAGCTATAATGGTTAACTATCTGAAGCAAAAGGCAGGAAGTGAGGTAAGGGGTAGGGAGGAGTCGTCTGGGTCATACAGCATGGTTAGCTTGAGAAGCAGATTTTGGAGCGGGATTAGCTGAGGTAGCAAGCCTATGCCCAAGACGACCACATTGTAGGTATTGTTACAGGTAGGCTTCGGATTAGTTCAGTGCAAATGTGAGTTAAAGAAGTCATACAAGTTGTGTGTGTGTGTGTGTGTGTGTGTGTGTGTGTGTGTGTGTTGTTGCCTGTGCAGATCAGTGATTTTTTTTTTTGTTCTGGGGAGGCCTTTGGAGGTTGTGGGACTTGTTTTTTTTTTTTTTGGTACCAGCAGTACCTTCTGTTCTTGTTTGTCTCAATGAACGGATGTGGGTTTTTGGAAAGGTGGTAAAGACATTGTTTTGAATGGCCGGCAGCAGTCATTTCTTAGATGTGTGCATGTATGTGTGGAATTATATGTAAACATAGATGTGGGTTTGATATGGTGGAGGTTTGTCAGCGGCACAGCCTAGCTTTGGTTTTTTTCTTTTCTGTGGTTGTGTTGCCTTGTCTTTGGGCAGCTGTGTAGTGTCTGGCTTGGATGCAGTTTGGTGGGCTATGCACACTTTGTTGTGTGATTGATCTTTCTCTGAGGTGTGTTTCCACAAGCAGTGGAGCTCTTCACAAAGTGCCATGTGGCACATACTGTACTTCTCACTACCCTGTGGAATCATTGGTGGGCTTTGATGTTCAGTCAGCCTTTTGGTGGAGGAGATGGGTTTTGTTTCTGCTGCCCTCATAGTGTCACTGGTTTGGACGGTTGTTGCCATGTGCATTTGTGTTTTCTGTTTTTTTGGCTTTTATTCTGTAGTGCATTGGTAATGGAGATGGATTTTGATTCTGCTGCCCCATGTCGTCGTTGTTTGGGTTTGTCATTCAGGAAGCCTTTTGGGCTGATGGGGTAGTTTTGTTTGAGCTTGGGGCCTTGGTGGTTTTTCAGATGTCGTGGATGGTTGTCGCACATATGCATTTGATTCAGGGAAAGAAAGATGGCTTAATGGTTGGTCTTTACCTTACAAATATAAAAAATAGAGTTTGATTTTAACTCCATTTTCTGTTTTTAATAGCTTCTCAGGGAGGAAGGTTGGCATAATGGTCGGTCTTTGCCTCACAAATAAAAAGTACATGGTTTGATTTTAACTCTGTTTTCTATTTTAAAGTGGAGCCATGAAGATTATGAAATGGTAGAAAGCATTGTTGTTTTGTTGCATTCACTTTACAATTTGAGCACAGTAACCAGGACTGAAAGCTGACCTTGAATTAGGGCTGCAAGAAGTTATACATATACTCACAATCAGAATTAAAAATTTTTCTTGAGAACACCTTTCTCAATACATAAAGGACTGTTGAAACATTTTGAAAGCAACTTCTTAATTAAAACAAGCATCTGTATGCTTTTAGCATATGTAGGTTAAGTAAATCTGTAGGAACACATTTTATACTATTGTTAAGCAGTGCCAGTCAAATTAGGAGTGGAGTGTGGGTGTCTGGCTGATTGTTTTACCATAGAAGGAGTGCATGGAGGCTTCTGGGCTCAGGTGTATATGTCGGGGGCTGGTATAATGGTTAAGGTGCTAATCTTACAGGGGAAAAAGTGGATAGATTAAGAAAAGGTGCAGCAGTTGGTTTATTGCATCTTTACTTGAGGCTTCTTATGAGTACTGTTAATAAATAATAAAAAATTGATTTAGTTGTGCTCTGTGTCTACTTGCCAGAGGTTGGTATAATGGTTAATGGGTTTACCTTACAGGCAGATAGCACAAGGTTAGAGTTTCACTTTGACAAGCCTGTTACTCTCAGGTGGACTCGAGGTGGCGGGTGGATGCTGGACTGGAACAGGGTTGACTGGCAGCCTTTTCTCTGGGGGGGCTGTAGAAGTTGTTCAGTAAAAGGGAATTGTTGATACATTATTTATTTAGTGCAGAATTGTTCATGTGGGATGTGCAATTTTTTTTTGGTTTCTTTGCAGATGGCACTGACCCACAGCCTGTAGGACAGATGGGCAAATATCCTGACCCAGGCAGAGAAATTATTCAAGGAAGCATCACCAGGGGATCTACCTATGACGGAAGTAGATAGTGGGGCCCAAGGCAAGAGATGAGCACAGACAGCAAGGTGGACAGCAATCACCAGAGTGAAGCATGCCAGGAAGTTGGCCAATAAGTGTGCTTCTGCAGAAGCAGTGAATTCAAACACAACAATAGAAATGATAATGTGTCAAGAGTTGGTAGTGTTAATGTCAGGTCGATGGGTTTAGGGAGTGGGGGCGATGTTTTGGGAGGGTGAGGTGAGGTGTTGCATGGCTTGGCCACTGGGGAATATGTTAGTAGTCAGAAGTCACTAACATGCTGGGGTCTTGGGATGCAGATGGGACCCTGTTGATAGGGAGTGGAGGGGGGTTTCGGGTATTGGTTAGCTATGCAGTCACTGGTAACAGGTGAAGAGGGGGTTCTTATCCCGCATATTCCTAATTTAATGAAAGAAATTATATGTAAAGGGGATTGTAATAATATTTTTGAGCTGATCGATATGAATGGGCTAAAATTCCTGGCTGAAGCAGACATGGAGGGGAATAAGGATCTGTTGGCAGTGCTGGTGGCATAGAACTGACAGGTTTAGAGCCAGGATGTGGGAGAATTTGGCACTGGGTTTTGTCTATTATATGGCAGTCTGTTTGGAGAAGGACAGATGACAGGCCATGTCTTTGTTAGCTTATTTATTCGGGAGGAGCAGAAATTGCGGTCTGGAAATGAGCGGTTATGGTATAATAAGCAATTCCACAAATGGAAGTTTGTTGATCAGTCCTTAAAATGGGAGATCAGGCATCCAGATATTTGGCTAACGACGATCTGATCAGCCTAAGTTGAATACAGTTGTTGGTGAGATTGGTGGTGTTGTGTTGGGCATTTAATTCTAGTAAGTGTGCTTTGCCGGCATGCAGATCTGTGCACCCATGTTTGATGTGCTGGATGGCATGCGGCGATGACTTACGGGGGGGGGGGGGTCACACAGCCTGCAGGGGCAGCAAGGAATTAGAGGGCATGGTACTTTTCGGGAACAGATAGATGGGGCATCCTTTATTTTTTTTAAACAGCTTTATTGAAAACATTATTGTAATGAACAAATATTTTGAAAAAGAGTGAACAAGAATTTTTGAAGTACAATATTTAAAAACAGAACATATTAATGCAATAACTATAATAACAAAAAGCTATATACAATGATGCTCACTGTATATCAAATAACAGGATCAGTTAAATTAATATTTTTGCAAAAAAATAAAGATAAGGGAAAAAGTAAAAAAACAAAGATTACTGCATTAATCGTTTATTTTTTTTTTAAATTTTTTTATTTTATTTATTTTATTTAACATTTGTTGACTGGGAAAGTCTGACTAGGTTCCACAGATCCTGTTTTCAGCAGAGGCCCGGGGAGAAATGCTCCAGATGCATGTCTTTAGAATGTGGGAGGAAACCGGAGTACCCGGAGGAAACCCACGCGAACGCAGGGAGAACATGCAAACTCCGCACAGAAGGCACCCCAGCCGAGAATCGAACCAGAGAACCTCTTGCTGTGAGACGACAGCATTAACCACTGCACCACTTATCTAGTTCTTTAACTAATAGTTCATGTATGTTTTCCCATTTGTAATATAAATTTGTATTCCTCTTAGATTTAGATTTAATAGTCAACATTTCTAACTTAGATATTTCCAAGAGAAGACCTTTAAATTCTTTAAATGAGGGAATAGATGAGGACTTCCAGTTTTTTGTAATTGTTTTCCTGGCAATGGACAATATAGACCAGAGCAAATAATATTTGCTTTTCTTTATACAGTCTGGAACAGGTGTGTTGAGTAATACAAGTGATTTGGTGAGTACAAAATTGTCTGCAAAAAAATATTAACTTCTTCCCAAAATTTCTTTAACAATGCATAGGCATAAAATATATGATTCCAATCATCGCTTGTTTCTGCATTATATCTCCAGCAAACAACATATTGTTTAGTTATCTTACTCATTTTCTGTGGAGTGAGAAAATATTTATGTAAAATTCTCCATGTGAAGAGTCTCCATTTAAGAGAAGAAGTGGTTTTGCTGGCTGACTGAATGAAATTAATTGCGTCTTTTTCTAAGGGAATAAAATTATTGATTACAGAAAATGTATTCCAATAGCTGTCTGAATATACATCCAGATCTTGTTTACTTGCTCCATAAATATATGATATACTATTTTTAACTTATAAATTATTTTGGGTATATAAAATCAAGTATTGAATAAGTTATTCTTAGCATTTGAGGGAATTAGAGTTAGTTTATCTAGAATATGTTTTCTAAACTCTTGCAAATCTAACCAAAGTAAAGTATTAAGATTATATTCATCTACAAGAATATTAATAGAGTTTGCCTCATTCTTATTTATGTAAAAAACGTGTGCAAATGTACAAGCTGAACAGGAGCAGAAGTAAGGACTCAAGCCAATATACAAAAATTCAAGAATATCCAGATAGGAAAATCCATAGGTAGAGTCCAGTCGATGGTAATAAAATCCACAAGAGTTTATTCAATTATAAACGGATGAGCGCTTTCACTGCATTAGCTTCATCAGATCCATATTAAAAAGCACAACAGATGACTCTGTATATACATGTGTGACATAAAATTAATTTAATAAATTAATTAACCAATCAGAATAGACAAATTAAGCCTGCCTATCTATTTAAAGAAATAATGAATATGACTAAAGATTATAAAATATAACCCTCAATAATAGAAAAAAGAAAATAAGTACATATCAATATGACACAAAACATTTACTTGAACACCAGAATAAATAAAATATATAAATACAGATGTAAAAAATATATAGCAATACATATGTAAATATAAAAAATATATAAAATATAAAACCAATATATTAGTAGGGCAGCCATATATACATAAGGTATATAAATTATTTTATAAATTATTTTATATGTCTACGCTTATTTATCATTTGATGCCACATTAAATATTTTTGCTTAAATAGTGACATTTTAGAATAGTCTGTACAGAGAATTATCCCTTGTGTAGTAGGCAATAGGGAAGATGAGAAAAAAACAATTCTCAAAGATTCTAAACCTAAATACATTGTTCTTAAAGGCCTTTAGAATTAAAATTACATAAGTAGATTTAAACACTTGAGTGGAATAATTGGAAAAGTAATATCTTAAATTCCATACAAATGAATTATTTACTAGTTTTGATAGATGGATATTAACTTTATTTTTGGTATTCTGGGATAAATTCAATAAAATTTCTTTCCATTTTGCTAAATACTCTCCATCTATAAGAAAGACAATTGTTTTCATTACTGATGAGATTGAATACATTTTTAGAGTTGGTAAATATATGCCTCTATTTTTCCCAACTAAACATATGATAGGATAATGCAATTCTAGGCTTTATTGGATACCATATTTTTTTTAATCAGTGTGTTAATTTTTTTAAGTAAAGAGTTTGTAGGGAGAATCGATATAGACTGTATTATGCATAAGGTTTTTGGTAGCAATATCATCTTTATAATGGAAAGTTTTTCATCCACTGTGAATAGAAATGTGTTCCATTTACTTATTAAACTCTTTATAGTTGTTATACTTTTACTATAATTTAGGTGTAAAATGTATTTAATATTAGTTGTTATAGTTATACCTAAATATGTTATTTGTTGAGACTGAGGTATATATTTTTTTATATTCATCTTGTATATTATAACTTTTTCAGCCAATTACAAGGATTTGAGTTTTATTGTTATTAAAATTAAGACCAGAATTTTTATTTAAATATATCCATGTTTTTGAACAATTCTTGTAACGTGGGATTAGTACCACCAAGAGTGATTAATACATCATCAGCAAACATTTGGATTTTTGATGTTTCATTAAAGTTTAATCTATATCCTTGTATACTATTGTTATCTCTTATTAAGTTTGCCCAAGGTTCCATAATTAATGTGAACAAAAGAGATAAAGGGCAAACTTGTCTGGTTCCTTTTACAATAGGTATGTTCTGGGATACATTTGTACCATTTATGCTTGACTTCCATTATATAATTAAGTAATAAGATTAATAAAGCTATTAAAGAAATTTAACTCCTTCAATAAAATGAAAAGATATTCCCAATTAACAGTCGAAAGCACAGTTGATATCTAAACTGACTTCAGTTAAATTATTCTTTAAGATTTTCACTGATTCAATTAAAGTTATTTTTCTTTTGATGTTATCATAGGATGTTCTATTGGTTATAAAGCCTGTTTGATCCATGTCTATCATGGAGAGTAAAATTTTTTGATTATCTCAGCATAAATAGACATGAACATTTTATAGTCTGTATTTAACAACAAAATGGGCCTATATGAAGAACATTTTGTAGGATTTTTATCGGCCTTTAGTATGCGTGAAATAAATGTATACTTCCAAGAAGGTGGTATAACGTTATTATTTTGAGCTATATTGAATACTGTATGTAACAAAGTTAAAGCATTGGCAGGTAAAACTTTGCAGATTTCGGAAATGATACCATCATTACCAGGAGCTTTATTTTGCTTAAGTTTACTAATCTGATCTTTTATATCCTTAAAAGATATTTGTTTACCTATTAATTGTATTTGTGTTTCTGATAGTCTGTTCTTTATGTTATTATTGATAAATGATTGAATACATTTTGTACCATTAATCATGGCATGAGATTGATTTAGTTTTAAGAAAAATTCTCTAAACTCAATATATTTGGTAAATCAGATACCATTTTTCTTTTTGTTGGAGAATAGATTTCATTAAATGGAGCATCCTTTTGAGGGCAGCGGAGTATGTTGGCGTTCCCATTCACGCATTAAAGTACAGGTGTTGTGACGTTGTTTGGAAGGCTTTTCAAATGTTGAAGATGCTCAGGATTTGGTGGTGTATTTCTTGTCAGGGTTGTCGATCAAATTGAGGGTGCTAGGAGATGTCATGCCTCTCCACCTCTGGGCCAGTAATCAAGGAGCCTCAGTCCTAACCACTGGCACCTGTGGGGAACATTCACTGGGAAGATAATATGTACAGATACAGTATTTCCAGATGCTGCTCTCTAAACCAAGCACAGTCAGGTACAATTTCCCTTAAGAGCACACAGGGAACACAGTCTGGGGCTGGTTCCTCTACCTTTCTCCAGATCCCCAATAAGCCTTCCCACTGGCACAGCTATAGAGTTGAGATCTCAGTTGAATGTCTAAGCCAAGACTGCCAGCATCCTCTCTGTGCAACCAGTGCTTTTTGTCCCTGCCCAAGTAGCTGACACACTCCGAGATTTGATTTTTTGCACACACATAGACACACACATGCACACACACACATGCACACACACACATATACACACACACATACACACACACACACACACACACACACACACACACACACACACACACACACACACACACCTGGGAAAGGCTGGCACAAATGTACTAGCTATGCCCCCTTCTGCCCAGACTATAAGGTAGTTACTACTGCCACCACACACTCTTACCAGCTACCGCCCTTACAAGTGTACCCAATATACTGTGTGAAATCAATATTAATACAAATGGTAGTTTGACCAAGAGCAAGGCTATTAGGAGTAGCCCACACAGTGTCACCAAATAAATATGCAAATACTCTCAAAACTTAAATATCTCTGCAATGATCAGCCACAATGAAAGGTTCAAATATACTTAATAACTAATAAAAAATACTAAATATCTATTTGCAGTGACATCAGAGTTCAAAATCACAGTAAATATTTAAAATAACATTGAAGGACAGACGCAAATAAAGAAAAATAATATCTAAACTAACTTTCACTATATTCCTGACTAAATCTAACAGAATTACTATTCCCTACTTACTTAGTAGAACAAGGCAGATGATGTGGTGAATGGCCCTTCTTGTTGTCAGGTCCAAGACAGAATACAGAATGCTCAGTCTCACTAAGAGATTTCTCAAAATAATATCTAAAATATTACTTCTGGGACAGCTTGCAGAATGACATCACTTCTGGTAATCTGACTTCTAGTTCCCATGCAACCCCCCCCCCCCATTGCTGGAAGCTGGCAGGATTTAGTACCTCCCTGTAAAAATACACACACATGGACTTTTGTTCAGATCTGTGGCAGGTACTGGAAGTCATAAAACAATGTCATACCACCACTCTTCCAGAGTAGTAATTAGTTCACCCCAAAGACAATACAGAAAACTTCCTAGTGCAGACTCTATGTCTCTGGATGCTTTGAAACCTGTGAGATAGCATCTTTAGCCCATAAAGTGATTTAATTTCAGATAGATCTTAAAGTTTGCTGGACTGAGGTTAACCTCCTGTCTTACAGGTTCCTCTGTTAAAACATACATATTTAAACAGTTGCAATAGTGCATGCACATTTCTGTTCTCTCCAGTAGGGCACACTGTGGATGCATTTCAAACACAAGCACTTTACAAATACCTTTTCAGCACAAATATCTGTAAAAATCAGTTTGATATACACATGAAATGCAGTTCCAATACATTTGTAACACAAGCATCTTATATAAATCAGTTTGATATTCACAAATGACATAATTATTTACAAAATTCCAGCTAGCTGCGCTGGTAGTACCTCTTATCATCACAGGGGATAATGCAGTTTGCAAGAATCTGCATTCTGTTCATTGTAAGAAAGATATTTTGCAAAGCTTGATTGACAAGGAGTTGCAAACTGGTAGGTTACTGGGCCCCTCTGATTCCCATCCTTTTGTTAATTTTAAGGTAGCCCCCCCCCCCGGGTTTAGCACCCAAGAAGACGTTCGAGGAATTTTGTAAGATTCATCACTTATCCTTTCCACAAGGTGAATCTGTTAATGACTATTTGCAAGGAGGACATGCAAGTCAGATATACATCCTTGGACAATGCAAGAAATGATTAGGGTTTTGTAGATCTTTATTTAGTAAAAGTCAATATTGAGCTGGTGTTTCACTTGTTGCCAGTGTAGGAGGAAGAATGGCCATTATTAGGCTTTGTGGTGAACAATATGCTTTATTTTAATAAGGATAAACCTATGGTTGCTCTGTGGCTTGTGCCGCTTTTGAGAAATTTACCTCTGCTCTTCACTGGATATGGCAGCAAATAATGAGTAGTCAGAAAGCCGTTCACTATCTTAGTTTCATAGTTTCATAGTATAGTACTAGGCTATCTGCCCTGGGGCATTTGTAAGCCTAGCCATAGTGATGTGGCTTTTGCCACCCCATGAAATGGTACAAAAAATGTACAGAATAAATTTAGAATACTGTGCCTCTGTCTAGTAGTGACACAATGAAGGTCCCCTTATATAATAGAATTAGATCTGAAGTAGGCAGACTTCATTTGTCTGCAACCTGTGGGTATCGGATCCGACCTCGGATCCGAGACGGCCTTTCAAAAGCTTAGGCTCCGAGCTCCTAGCTCCTCCCTCTACCCATAACCCCTTGCCAAGCCCTGACTGACCTCAGATTTCGTTTGCCGCTTTCAAGTTGCGACGGATTGTTTTCTGACAGGAAAATTTTGTAAAATTTAACCTTTTTTGATTATTTTAGATAGAAGTGTGTCTGTTAGGCTTTCCTTCCTCTATCTTTTATATTTTCTTCCCGGGTTTGCGTAGTTTGAGTGGTTTGTGTGTGTTTAGGCCTGTTAGGGCTAGAGTATGTCTGAAGCCCATAAGGCAGTTTTTTCTAAGTGCACCGAGTGTGGCCATAAGCTGTCCCCGGCGGATGGCCACACTCGGTGTGTTAAATGCTTGGGGGTTGAACACCTGTCATCTGGTTGTACCATTTGTGCAGGGTTCAACCCCCGAGCTTTGAGGGAGCGGAGGTCGAAGCTTGTTCTGGCGGGACTTCTCCCTCCAGATACCGCTTCGGCTTCTGCCCCTTCTACACAGCAAGCAGTTGCTGTGGGCTCTCCTCCCCCGGCTGGGACTCAACCTCCCTCTAAGACGCCGGAGGAGAGAGAGACTTCTAGGGAGAGAGAAAAGAAGGAGAGGCACAGGGAGAGGCACCACAAACGGAGAGCTGAAACCTCTAGTTCGGCTCCTCCATCCAAGCGGGCCTCTCCTGTGCCTTCTAGTTTCCCTCCTCCTCGGCTCCTCTCCCCTCGGTTCTCTCCTGGGCCCGAGGAGGAGGAGGCTAGCCCTTCAGCGAGGTCCCCAAGGCGGCTCTCTAGGTCCGCTTCGGTGGCCTCGACTAGATCTACCTTCTCCATGAGTGAAGCAGACATGGACCGGATGATGAGGAGATTCATCCAGGCCCAAATGCAAATGGGAGTGCTCCTAGCCCCCCCCCATCCGGGAGGGGCTTCGACCCCTTTTTTCGCCCCTTTGGCTCCTTCTCCGACCCACACCATGGGTTCGGAGCTGTCGGCGCCGGGCAGAGTTGGATCCGGGGGTGGGTCGGATCCGATAGGTCGGCGCACCTCGGACCCGTCCCATCCCTTGAGTGCTTCGGACCCGACCTCTCGGAGCCGAGGACCGAGCCTCGGATCCGAGGGAGCTGGTGTGTCTTCGGCTCCATCTAGGTCGGAGCACACCGGTCTCTCGGATCCGACGGTCTCGGCTCCAGCTCCAATCCGTGCGTCGGATCCGAGTGGGGGTCGGCTCTCGGGGTTCAGAGAAGCTGGCTCCCCCTCGGCCTTCGACGTAGTGGAAAGGGCACTGTTGAGGACTTCCGGACCCCCGGTCCCTGCCACGGCTCCATCCCGCACTCCCTTGCAGTTGGGCCAGGCTCCCACCAGCCGGTCCCAGGGACAGCCCGCCTCGATGTCCCAAGTAGTTCCCTTGGAACATCCAGCTGCGGAAGAGTACTCCTCGGACAGCCCCCCCGAAGAAGTACCTCGGAAGCGTAAGTGCAAAAGGAGGCACATGGACTCCCCCGAGTCCGTTACCAAAGACACAGACTTGGATGAAGGGGAGGGCTCCCCAAGGTCACCCCCTGAAGACGTCTCATTTGGAGACATTATGGAAATGTTGAGGATCAGGGGGGGGTGGTCTGCCCCCAAGGCCTCCTCAGACGAGTCTGTGTTCTTGGAGGCATTCGAGGCGGGCCCATCTACCTCTTGGGTGTCCCCTCCTGCCGACCCTCTGGTGGACCTTATATCCACCAGAGCGTGGAAGGATCCAGACACCGTTGAGCCTGTACCCAAGCATCCTGACCGTATCCTTTCCCCTCCGGCGGACCGCATTCACTGGAGCAAAGGCCCTCCAGTAGATGCCATGATGATGGCTGCAGCCACTAAGAGGGAGTTGGCCCAGGAGAGTCCCTCTATGCATCCTCCGGGCAAGGAGTCCCGCTCGATGGATCGCATTGGGAAGCGAGTTTTCAGTTCAGCAACCTTCTCTTTGAGAGCACTGAACTACATGGCACACGTCATCAGGATGCAGCGGGATTTGATTAAAGAATACGCTGCATCTCCCCCAGAGTCCATGTCGGGTGAGGACAAGCAGGTATACTTCACCCGAATGGCCACTCTTAGAGCAGTTTCTAACACATCTATGCGGCTACTTTCTCATGCTACCGAGGGAGCCGCTAGAGCCAGCGGAGCAGGCCTAGTCATGAGGCGGCAGGCCTGGCTCCGCCACTGTGATTTCGCAGAGCCCTTCAAGGCGACTTTCGCGAATGCCCCCTTTGATGGTTCTGCCTTGTTTGGCAAAACTGTTCGCGAAACATTGGTCCAGAGCGAGAACGACGGAAGACGCTGTCTGCCGTCGGAGTCCGCTTCTCAGCTCCCCAGAGGTCCTTTTCGAAGAACCAAAAGGGACAGAAGAAGATGTGGTTCCGGAAGTCGCAGCAGTCCCAACCTGCTCCGGATAACCAGTCCTCCCGTGGCAGAGGAGGACAGGGAGGTCGCTGTCCTAGAGGCAGAGGGGCTCCTAGAAACTTTGGGTCCAGAGAACCTTTCTCTGATAGACCCACGCAGCAGCCCTGAAGGGTTGCCCGGCTGTCCGTCTCTGGAGGCAGTCGGGGGCATTTTTCGAGGCACCTAACTTCTTGGGAGTCCATCACAACAGACCGTTGGGTGCTTCGCGTGATATCCAGAGGTTATACAATTCCCCTGTACAAAGTTCCAAGATCTCGCAGCCTCCCAGATGTACCACCCGACCAAAGGGAGGCAGCAGCTATCGAAATCGGACAGCTGCTAGAAAAAAGAGCTACCCAGTGCGTCCCCCTAGATCAAACCGGGTCAGGGTTTTACTCCAGGTTCTTTTTAGTGCCAAAGAAAACGGGGGACTTAAGACCGATCTTAGATCTTTCCCTGCTGAACCTGTCAGTAACCAAGCAAAAGTTCCGGATGGTCACCCTTCAATCTATACTCCCCCTCTTGAGGGAGAATGACTGGATGTGCTCCATCGACCTCAAGGACGCGTACTACCACATTCGCATGGACAGACGGTCCAGGAGGTTTCTTCGCTTCCGGCTGGGAGCCAGTCATTATCAGTTCAGGGTCCTCCCCTTCGGTCTCACCTCAGCCCCAGGGTGTTCACCAAGGTACTAGCGGTTGTAGCGGCCCACCTGAGACTCCAGGGATTACAGGTCTTTCCGTACCTGGACGACTGGCTCCTGACGGCATCATCAAGGCATCTTCTGTGCTCAGCCAGGGACTACTTCCTTCGTATAGCCCCAAGGCTGGGCATCACTATCAACTGGGAGAAATCTTTACTGCACCCCACACAAATTATAGATTTCATAGGAGGAAGGCTAAACACCAGGTCAATGCGAGCCTTCCTCACCCCACACAGAATTTCCAACCTAAAGTGTCATGTCTTAGCGGTCCTGCAACCATTTCCGACAGCAGCTTCGGTCCTGAGGGCCCTAGGTTCGATGGCGGCAGCTATCCCGCTTCTTATTCATGCGCGCTTATGCATGCGGGTTCTTCAATGGACCCTTCAGGTTCAGTGGTCCCCTCTCTATTCCTCTCTCAACAGTCCGATAGCGGTCAGCAAAGCATGCAAGGATTCCCTTCTTTGGTGGCTTCGGTCTCCGGAGCCTCTGACAGGGAGACCTTTTTGTGCAGCATTTCCCGAGCCACAGTGACCACGGACGCTTCTCGCCTCGGGTGGGGGGGGCATTCTGCGGGGAAGATTGTCCAAGGCACGTGGAACCCCACAGAGACTTTGTTGCATATAAATGTCCTGGAAATGAGGGCTGTGCTCCTAGCGTTGCAAGCACTTCACAACCTTCTTCCTTCAGGGACTATTGCGATTCAGACAGACAACATGTCGGTAGTCTGGTACATCAACAAACAGGGAGGAACCAGGTCCTATCCCCTTTGTCGAGAGGCCATGAGAGTCTGGGAATGGGCAATTTCCACCAAACGCTTTCTTGTAGCAACGCACATTCCGGGAAAATCCAACATCCTTGCGGACAAACTCAGTCGCACCATTCTTTCCCTCACGAGTGGTCTCTCAATCCTCAGGTAGTGAAGAAGATTTTTGCCATCTGGGGCAACCCTGTTGCGATCTTTTGCCTCTCACTCAAACGCCAAATGCGACAATTTCTTCGCTCTGCTTCCCCACCAGGGAATCCCGAGAGACGCTGGTGCATGCTTGGCCTCCCGGTCTCCTTTATGCCTACCCTCCACAACCTCTGCTGCAGAGGCTTCTGCAGCTAGCCAACAGTTTGGGGTGCAGAAAGATTCTCATTGTCCCGTTCTGGCCTCGTCAACCCTGGTTCCCCTTTGTATGGTCTCACAAAGTGAATCCACCCTGGATTCTGGATCCGATCCCGGATCTCATCTCCCACCCTCTGGGAATTCCGCCCCAAATCTACACACCCTGAAATTGACAGCTTGGCTGCTCCAGTTCCATCCTTGATTAGGACTCCCGGTATCTCGTCACCGGTCAAGGCCATCCTAGTGGCGGCTCATAAACCTTCCACTAGGCAGGTTTATCGGAGTAAATGGAAGAGATTCTCTATTTGGGCGTTCCAGAAAAGTTTGGATCCTTTTTCAGCACCTATGTCGGCAGTGCTGGATTTTTTAACAGACCTCTTTCATCAAGGGGCAAGTTCTTCCACAATTAAGGTACAATTGGCAGCCATCTCTCATTATCACATTGGTCATGAGACAGCTCCCCTCATGACGGCGAAATTGTGCAAAACCTTTCTTAAAGGGATTTTTTGTTGAGGCCTCCAGTCAAAGAGATTGTACCACCTTGGGACCTATCTTTAGTTCTGCAAGCCCTTACTGCTCCTCCCTTCGAGCCTGCAGCTTCTACAGACCTGAAGTACCTTTCCTGGAAGACTGCCTTCTTAGTAGCTATCACTTCAGCCAGAAGAGTGTCTGAACTTCAGGCTCTATGCGTCAAACCGCCTTACCTTTCCTTCTTTCCAGATAGGGTGTGCCTCAGGACCAATCCATCCTTTCTTCCAAAAGTCTCTTCAGAATCTAATATCAACCAATCAATCAACTTATCTGTGTTTTTTCCCAAGTACTCAAACAAAGGAGAATACAAATTGCATTCCTTGGATGTTCATAGACAATTACGATTTTACATTCACAGAACAGCTGGTCACAGGCAATCAGATCAGCTGTTCATCTCCTTTGCTAAATTTGCTTTGGGTAAAGCAGTTTCTAAAGTCACACTATCGAGATGGATTGCTAATTGTATTCTGCAGGCTTATGACACTTCAGGTAGACCTGCTCCTCAGAGGGTTACGGCTCATTCTACTAGGGCAGTCTCCACGCCAGCCGCCTTTAAGTCCCGTGTGTCATTGGATGATATCTGCGGCAGCCACTTGGGCCTCACCTCATACCTTTATTTCTCATTATAAGGTGGATGTTGTTTCCAGGGGAAGAGCATCCTTTGGCTCAGCGGTGCTCCGGAACATCCTTCCATGACGGCCCAAGAATCAGGTAGCTGGGGACTCTGTCCCACAGGTTGCAGACAAATGAAGTCTGCCTACTTCAGATTTAGAAGTTATGTACTCACCATAACGTTCCATCTGAGTAGGTGACTTCATTTGATGTAACTATCCCTCCATCCCCCTGACCTTTATACAGCGAGTATTTATGCTTTGTTCAGATACTTTATTCAGTATTATATAGGCAAACTCAATCTGAGGTCAGTCAGGGCTTGGCAAGGGGTTATGGGTAGAGGGAGGAGCTAGGAGCTCGGAGCCTAAGCTTTTGAAAGGCCTGCTCGGATCCGAGGTCGGATCCGATACCCACAGGTTGCATCCAAATGAAGTCACCTACTCAGATGGAACGTTATGGTGAGTACATAACTTCTAATTTACTGTGCCCCTGTCTAGCAGTGACACAGATGTGACCCCTGGGGTAAACTTACGATCTCCCATCCACTCATCAAGATTTCTCTTGAAAAGAGTCAGTGAGGGATGCTTTCTTTTTCGCAGGTGAGGGCTATGAGGGAGCTAAGGAAGGAATGCAGGCTTTTATTCAGCACGGAGTAGGGGGTACCTCTTGCTGCTAAGAAGCTGGAAGGATTGGCTAAGACGTTCTGTTTTTTAGGTTTGATGGTGGATTTGGGTTGAGGTTTGTTTTGTCTCCTGGACGAGAAACTGGAGTGGCTGAAGGATAAGATTGTGTGGTTTTAGTCTCAGAATAAAGTGAGCATCAAGGATGTTATGGAACTTTTGGGTCTTTTGAACTTTGCATGTCAAGCAGTTAGTCCAGCCAGGACTTTTTGTAGGTCAGTAGCATTTTTCCTACAGGTAGGGAAAAGCAAGCACCATTGGGTGTGGGTTAGTATGCTAGTATGAGTGCATTTGAGTTTGTGGGTGACATTTCTTGACCATTTCAATGGTACTTCTTTTTGGCAGAAAGACTGGGTGGTTCAGGATGAGTTGCATTTCTTGACTGAGACTGTGGGAGTACAGGGAATGTGTGCATATTTCAACAGAGAATGGTTTGTGGCTCGGTGACCAGATGACTGGGCTGAAGAGTGGAAGAGGAACATGGCATTTTGGAGTTAATGCCTATTTGGGCAGCTTCACTGGTTTAGCAGGATAGACTGTGTGACAGGAAGGTGATTTTCAATTCAGACAACTGGGCGGTCGTACAGGTCATACAGTGAAAAACTACTAAATCGAAGTTGCTCTGGTTAGTTTTGAGGACGCTTATTTCACAAAGTTTATTAATTATTTTTTTCTTTTCAGGTGCACATTTACCAGGTACAAAGAATGCGATAGTTGACAGCCTTTCTCGTTTTCAGTTTCACGGGTTTTGACAATAGGCTCCACAGAGGCACGGGTAGAACCAGTGCTTCTGCCAGCAGAGGTGTGGCATCTTGGTCAGCTGTAGCAAGTTGGCTTATTCAGCAATTGTGGGCAGTATCAACAAGGAAGGCTTATTACATGGTGCTGGCTACCTTTGGTGAATTTGTAGTGGGGAGCCGGAGGATGACAGAGTATGGTCCTTGAAATCATTGTTGTATTATGTGGCTGCCGTATGGTTGGACAGATAGGCGGTGAAATCAGTTACGGTAAAGTTAGCAGCTCTTAGCATGTTTTCTTGGGTAGTGAGGCTCGAAGACATAATCAAATCATGGCCAATAGTGCAGATGCTGAAAAGATGGGAGCAGGTTCTTGGAAGGAAGAGTGATGTGAGGTTATGATGAAGCACGAGAAAGCCCTTAGGGTGTTGCTGTCAGGACTGCAATCATTATGGGAAATACAGTTGATTACCTGCTTTGGGCTATTTTGATGAGGGGATGAACAGAAGAGCTGTTAGAGTGCATGAGCTATTGGGTATGTTGTGGAAGGATATGCTTATTTTTTTCTTCTACAGTAGTGATGTGGTTACAACGATCCAAGACTGATCAGCTAGGTAGTCTTACTCAGGTTGTGCTGCATGCATGCATGGAAGAATTCCTTTGTCTGGGCACCTGGGGTAAGAAACTGCAGCTGTCGCATAGAATTAGGCCTCAAGAGTTAGTTTTTTGTATGTGAAATGAGAAGGTATTAAAAGCTGATCAGTTTATATTGCTAATGTGGAAGCCCTTTCAATGTTTGACTTTCTAAAGTGACAGATATTTTCTAGCATTTATTTTGAATGGGAAGTGAGTTTGATCTGGCAAGAGAAGAGAGGTCATTGGAGGTGATAAAGATGGTGGGGCATTTGTCATCGACAGCATTTTTGTCTTATATTAGATGAAATGGGGGGTTATGTATGGTTATTAATAATGTTTTTTTAAAGGAGGGGTTGTTGTCATTTTGGCCCATTCCTTTGTGTATTGGGTGGCGAAGCAAGCAGTGATTAGAGTGGATGCAGCTTTTATGATGCAGGGTTTATGACATTACAGGTGGATGGTCAATTGCCAAGATTTTAGAGGTTTTAATGTGGCATCAACTCATGGACAAGACTGAAGACATGCAATTTGGCACTGGGCTACCACATGTTTTGGTCATTCAATTGAGCAGATAATGATTTGAGGAAAGTCCCAAAGTGGCAGTTGGTAGCTATGATGGTGGGGGATTTGATAAGTCTTAGAAGTATCTTTCTCGCTATGATTATAGCTTAGTCAGAAATAGCACAATGCAAAGTTTGTAGGCATGCTGTCAAGTTTATGGGTATTGAGCAGGCTTGCTGTTTTGTCAACTGTCTTGCAAGGGTACTTGGACAACTGAGGGTTGCATGCTATCGATCATATGGATTTTGATGACAGAGATCCAATTTGATTCAGGGAAGATGGGGTCATTATGGTCTCTGTGAAGGGGGAACAGCCTGCTGGCAAGCTGGTTGGCAGAGAAGAGGGACTGTGATGAACTCCTCTTCTGTTCCCCCTTCTTGTTAGTTGGTTTGGGATGGAACTGCGTGGTTTGACATAGAAGTGAGCAGTAACACGCCACTTCTAACAGAAGTTGGGTGTAAGTGAGCAGATTATTTAACTCTGCTTTTCAGTAATAATTGGAAGAAGGTGAGTGGGTAATGCTGCCTATTGTATTTGTTTTGTTGGAATTCATGACATTTGAGCATTATGGACTGCATCACTTGTTATTGTTAATCATATGCTATTGCTAATAAATGGTCGTCTTATCCTAAATGGCATGGTCTGTTTTGTGAAAGGGGGTCTGGACAAAGTGAGTCTTGTGGCTTTGGAAGAGGGTTTTTTAAACATTTCAGACATGTTCTCCTGATAAAACTTTCTGTCTTCACATATACTCTTTGTAATATGTGTGAAGGCACTATAAAAATAAAACTTATTAGGGAAAAAAAAAACAGAAAAAACAAATCTTTATAGCCACAGAAATGCAGCTACAGTTCAGTGTTTCAGTCCAAAGATCCTTTCTAGGGCCAAAGTTTGCTTTACATCACTACTTCAGAAACAGCCTCACCTTCTGAACTATTGTCAACGCTATGGATGACCCACAAATGGAACAACAAATAGTACAGAGTTATAGGTAGCGCACTGGAATGAAGGACTACACTTTTACCAAACTGACAACACAATAGTAATTTTCTGTAACTGCACCTGTATCAAGTCTTATCCAAGCTGTACTGCTACAGCAGAGTATGCAATAACAACTAGCCTCAAACTTAGCTGACATAAACTTGCTATCATGCAAAAGTCTGAGAAACAGAACTTCGGAGAAATTGCTGAATCACTATTGCAGATATAAGTTAATTTTTTCTAACCTGCTTTATCCTGCTCAAATATAAATGGCATTACCAAAGACATTCGAACTGTTTCTGATATTCTCTAAGACTGACATGGAGCTCAAACATACTAGCAGAGATTGGCAGCAATGGAAACTTTGCTCGAAATACTGGAAATCAGATTAGCTAAAATGGAGGTCAGAGGGAAAAGGAAAAGCATATAAATTACAAGCAATGTTGGAGTTCCATGAAGGCAAGAACTGTAAAACTTTCATTCTGTATAAAATGCCTGAATTGACCAGAATTTCAAAAGAACAACTCCAGGTTCAGACAGTGCACAGACTTTTCTTTGCACAGGGGCTCTGTGATAAGATGCCCAGACTGATATTGGTGAGGTTGGATACTTTTGTCTTGTGGGAAAGGATCCTTGCTTGTCAGTGTGCACTTGATAAAATTACTGAATCAGAAAGTCAGGCAAACTTCTTTTTCTACTTGACGTAATAATGTTATTGAAATAGAGCATAATTTTACACACAGTAGTGCCAATGCTTAAATGGCAGGCATAGGCAATTTGAAGGTATACTAAGAAGCACCTAGCAACTAGTGATTATGAATGTACTTTATCAAAAAGTGAAACAAAGATGGCACCCACAGAGCGGGGCAGAAATGGGCACTGCCTGATACTCTGATTTTGTTTTTAAGTCACTTACTTTTAATAAGGGGAGGGAGGCATGTATATTTAATATAGGCATATATAGTACTGTTCCTTCCACATGGAGGGTTACATGCTGCCTTGTTAATTGTAAGTACTGCTCTGAAGACATGGAGGGTTACACACTGCTTTGTTAATTCTAAGTATTTTGAAATTTAGCATTGTAAGCTTTCAGTATAATAAGACTCAGTCAAAGGTTGTTGTTTGTCTTTCGGCTTTTCCCGGTTAGGGGTCACCACAGCGGAACTCTGGACTGCTAATGATTGTCAGTTGGTTTTTATGGTGTCGAGTTGCCAACCTGACACCCAGCCTTTAACGAAGGCACGCCCATTCAACACATGTCTTTCCAACGCCCACTCGACCGCAGGGAGGACATGCAGACTCCACACAGAAGGCACTCCCAACCCAAGCCGAGAATCGAACGGGAGAACCTCTTACTGTGAGGCAACAACGCCACCTGTGCACCACCGTGGAAGTAATGAGACTCAGTCAAAGGAGTTTTCAATATTTTGAAAATTAGGTATTGTGAACTCAGTAAAATGAATTTCAGTATTTTGAGTTTTCAGTCACATGAAGTAGATCCATTTTTAACTGACTTTTCGTTATATTTATTTATCACGCAGATTTCTGCATGGAATGCACTAACAATTTCTGACTCTCAGATATATCTTAGTCTCCAATAAACTCAAACATAATAATGGCAAGAGAATCCCTCTGAACTCCCGCAGGAGCACTTGAGAGGTATGCTCCACCCAATGCTGAGCTGGTGTAAAATAAATAAATGATTACCTGAAAAGGCACTCCAGAAGCACACTGCCATAATAGGTCACTGTGTTCATCTACCCTTAATGGCAGCCATGTGTAAGGGTGGCATCTTGGTTGCTTAAAGATAATGTTGCCCTTCTTGCCTCAAGTAACATATGACCTGCAGCACACAGTGGAGTGACTCAATACTTAGCGTGGCATGACTTGTATGAAAACCTGTACCTCTAAACTCAGAGTCATTCTCACAGCCAAAAGATGCAGCAGGTACTTCAGCTGGAAGACTTTAAGTATCTCAGGCTCTTGTTCATGCATGAATATAGAGGAGACTGCAGATAGACCTAATGGATGCACTGGCAGAAGTACCGCAAGCATTGTACCAGAATGTGTATAAAGTCAGCATTGAGTAAAAAGGTTAAGCTATCAGTTTATCTACTGGCCAGAAGTTAATGTCGACAAGTGGAGTTTCAGTTTTCATCAACACCTGCTTTTGTCAACATGTGTGCAGGGATGGGTTTTGTTTTCCATAGCTGATTGCCTTTTTATGGTGGTTGTCTGCCCACTGAGTTAGTCTATATAAATTAAACCATATAGCCCCTACGTACATATCTATGTGTGCATATGTGTGTGCATGCATTTGTGTATATATCAAGATATATGCACTTAAGTATGTGTAATGTAAATGAACACACACACACACACGCACACACACACACACACACACACACACACACACACACACACACACACACACACACACAAAAGACACTTCTTTTCACTTTGTAGTGACATCTAGTCACTTCCTTTTGGTAATCTACACTACTGATAAGAACAGATGAAGATATATCCAGGCGTATGTTCTGCAAATTTCAGTTAGTTACTTACAAGGTGTAATGGGACTTACAAGAAATAAAATACTGTTTATCTTTTCTAAAGAAAGAAGTTGCTGCATGAACACCGCCTGTTGATTCTGTGTCGTTTTGAATATCTGCCTGAGTCTATATATACCCTTCCACTACTCTAGTGATTTTGGCATATCCGTGAACCCTGGTATGAATCTGGACAACTACTGCATTCTCTTGTCTGTTCTACTGAACTGTTGATCCCTGACACAAGGTTTGAGTACAGAGTGGAGTTTAAGCAAGGATGGAAATGGTTAGTACGGAATGTTTCCCACTGATATGAACACCATCTGGGTATCACAAAGTCAGGGTACAGCAGCAGGTCACAGTTACTGCTCGAATAATACTGTAGTATTATAATGCTGAAAACTGCAGGACAACAGGACATCACACTCAAGAAGATTTTGTATCACACTACTGAGATCAACATTAGGGCATTACAATATACTGTAACTATATTTTACTTCAACACTATTTCCCCTTCACCATTGTAAAACATCAATGCAGTAAAGGAAAACAGCAATACATTACCCTGAAGGCTGCACAAATGCCAACACATTGTGACTACACTGAAAGGCAAAGTATTATTTTCAGAAATCTAATCCATAAAAGGACTGCAGCCAATAATCCAGTTGATAAAATCATGTGGATTTATATAAATGTTTGCACACAAAAACATGAACCCAGATGTTGTAAACCTACTTGTCATGTTTCCTTCACTATGAAACATATTATAAATTATTTCAGTTCTAAAATATGCTTTTTTAGAAAATTATTATGGTTTTAATTGCAATCAGAATAGCAAAAAAAAATCAATATGAATGCACAACTTACTGAGAAATATGTAGAATTGTTCTTAACTCCTCCAATTACAATATCAGCCCCATTCATCGCTCCATTCTTGCTCAGGCCAAATCCAATCCACCCAGTGGTGTTGACTACCAGTTCTATGGTGATTTCATCTGTACTACTGTTCAAATCCCAGCTTAGAAGGACATCTCCATTCCTGTCTAGGTACTGGGAGAAACGTAGTCTCCCTTGCTGGCAGGTGGTGTGATGAAGTACGTACATGCAGAAAAGGAAATGTGTTATCTTCATCTTGCCTTAAAGCTAGAAACTGAACTCTGAACTCTTCTCGTTACTCTGTGTGAAACAGAGTTATATACCTGTTGTTCACAGAGGAATGCACCTGCAAAGAAAAGAAAGAATGAAAAGGTGTTGCCTTTGTGAACCTTTTTTTTCCCCAAGAGAATAATCTCTATATGTAAAATAAGCCACAGCGCTCACATGCCTGGCTTTTGAAGAATGCATTCAGTGCCCTAAATCCAACAAAAAATCACACTAAGAGTGTTGCTGCAACAGAAAACAATTCCTGGTCAGCTTATTTTATTTTACTTCAATAAGTGAACTCTATAAAATGTTCAATAGTACCGTAAACACTTGCATGACCTAGAAACTTGTTGATTTTTAAAACAATGTACCTATTTCTTACAAAATAATCTCACTTATATGTATTTATTAATACTTTCTGTCTACAGGAAGTAAACATACGCTGTCAAATCATCATTTAAACAACCGTGTTGTATTTCAGAGAAAAATGAAAGTAATTCTGCAGAAATGTCGTAGAAAAAATGTTTATGTAACTATCGTTTCTTTTGAGGTGTTACACAACAGCTTACTTCATTTTCCAGTTTCATGAGGTTTTAAGCAGTACAGTTATAAGAATGACGTTTATACAAAGTGCCCTACATCACCCTCCTTTGTTTTAAACACCTTAATTCCCCTTTACATTAAACAGTGACCTTTGTTTGTGAAGGTTAAACTGTAAGTAGCAGAAATGTTACTCTCGAATCACAGTAGGTCAAGCAGTGATGGTGCAAGTGACTTTGAAAAGCAGCTGTCTTGACAGCTAGATGGTGAGTTGGGCCAATGTCGTGACCTACTTATCTGATGCAGATGATCCTGCAGACACTGATCTGACAGTGCTGTGGTTCCAGGACCTTCAATGAGAGGTTTTGCTAGGTGTAAATGAAAGCTGGCATGGCCTGAATGAAATCTGCTGTGTTTGTTCCTACAAAAAATTACAGTACTTTCTTGAGAAGCACTTGTAGTCTCATGTGATCTGCCCCCACGTGTCTGGACAGTACCCTGTCCTCTTCAGTTCTCCTGCTTGAGTCTGGTTAGTCCTAGCTAGTGTTTGAATGAGGCAGTTATAAGGTGTGCCACCATGTTATGTATCAGTGTAACCATGGCATGATTCTTATTCTCTGCCATTTCAATGAGTACTGGAAATCCTCACCTACACCCTGGAGGACTCTGACCATTTTCAGCTGGCTGCCTGTGCCAGTCCTCTGGGGTCTAACAATTTCATGGCACATTTGCTGCTGGGGAGCCAATGCTTTACATGTTTCCTGGAGTAGCTGTGAAAACTTCTTGCACAAGGTTTTACTTTGTAAAGGTGTCACTGCGGAGAATGCTACCTCTGAATGCCATCATTTTGAAAGTGTTTCTGTTGACAATGCTACCTCTGAATACCATCATCCTGAAATTGTTTGTCGGTGTGTGTGGGGATACTGGTGTAGCTTCACCAGTATCTCCACACATAAATATACTGATGCATGGGTTTCTCTCTGTACAAGTATGAGTGTAATGGCAGCAAGTGCTTGACTTTGTGATGCACGGTCACTTCCTGTAAAGTTACTAACATGTTGTGGGTATGAGATCCTGCAGTTAAATTTCTGGACTCTGTGCCACTTTTCTCAGGCTGCCTCATAAATATAACTATGCCATCATCACCATCATCTTCACCAGCCATTCTGCTGATATACTCCAAATTTATTGGTATAGTGGAACTGTATGTTTTGGCTGCTGATGCTGTAAAATTATTTGAAAACATTACTAACAAAGAAATACCATACACTACTGTATGCTTAGTAAGAAGGTATGAATACACTTACCATGCATATTGCTTTCATTGTCATTCTGTGCATATGTGGAAGGTTCACCTGTTAATAGCGATTGTCATGTGTTTAATGCAGTCATTCCATGTCAGCATTCAGTTCTCTATATAAATGTATGTTACTGTTTTCAAACCAACCTTCCTGAGCAGACAAATGGTGATGCTGAAGACGATAATAACAAGTGTCCATATCACCTCTAACTATTCCAGTGCCATCATCTTCTGTGCTATACTCATCCCATTGGAAGGAGAGAAGGTATTACTCATCTGGTGTTAAAGGAATAATTGTTGGAAAACGCACAAAAGAAGCATTTCCCATAGTAGGAGACATACCAAGCACAGTTATACCTAAACTTCTTGAATATACAAGGGAGATTATATTCAAACATAAAATCTAAAGCTTCAGTATTATCTGACCTATATAGAATTTTATTTGAATATAAGGAAAACATAAATGAGAAATATTTACTTATTTTTCATAATGAGGACCACAATCTGACCAAAAATGTTAAAAAGTTGTATTTTAGGTCAGTGGGGAGAACTAGTCAAGCAGAATATTAGCAGATGTTTACAGAGAAATGTTTAAAATAGCTTTTTACACTATAGATGGATTAACAAAAAAATATAAAACATAATCTGCTGGAAATGTAATTTAGGAATCAAGATAGACAGGAAACAAATTATATTTGACTGCAACTCACTAAGTGATTGATGGAAGAAAACTTCTGTGGTGTATTTTACCTATTGCAAGAAAGGTCATAACAAGAAAATGGAAACTGAGGAGGAAATACTCTTCAGTTTCCTTTAATTTCTTCAACTTTTAAGAACGCTAACTATATAACTTTATTTAACAATTAGAAAACATAAAAATAAGATCAAACATTTAACATTAAATATTAACCTGAAATCTCACAGTAATTAAACAGATTTTTGGGTAATGTACTATAATCTCCACTAAAAAAAAAATGTAATTGAGACGTATATTCAAAAATGTTTGAATTAATCTTCAGAAAATGAACATTACTTAAAAGTAAACACACACATGGTAACCTGCTTTGTTTTCATGTTTGATTATTAGAGGCTGTTAAGAATTATGGATAATTTTCAGGCTGTATATGTATTTGTACTTTATTATAAACTGTTTGCTTAATCAATAAAAATACTAAAAAAGCCTTTTTGAGATCTGTTATCATAGTGCGCTACAAAATAAATCTCTAAGACAAACACACTCACCCATACTTTCCAAACAGATGCTGAAAATGAAAGCCCATGTAAGACCAATCAAGTCAGCAAAACACGGCTACTAAAGTATAAATAACAGAATAATTTCAGAAGCTCTCAAAACAGCAAATATCACAAAAAAATCCTGTCTTTTTCCATTATTGGGGCAACATTTTAAATGCGGTAGCTGGTGGTTGAAATCATCACACAGATGCTTATTTTATGTGTTAGTCTTATGTACTGTAAACTAAATCATCCCAGGGAATAAACTGGGAGAAATTGTATCTTTTTAGTTTGTTAAATCAAAGAAACAGTACTGCACATTAATAATACTTTCATACACATTTAAAAAAAAGAACCGCTTCAGAGCTAACAGCTGTGCGAGAATTCCAACTGCCAGCAACTGCTTTTAAGTCTCCTTTACATTACAGAGAGATAAAATAAAAAAGCACAGAAGCAAGTAGCTTTGCATAAATAAAAAACTCTAAATGATATCCAGCTCCTATTAATCACCCCAACAGTAACTGTTGCCCACAAACCACATACTCCATCTTTAAAAACGCTCATTAAAAAGGCTTACATTACGGAGAATTAAGTGGGTGCTGCTCCATGTTACAAATGCTTTTAAAATATAAAAACAGCACAGATAAGTGATGCATTTAATATCAACCCCCCAATACAGTAAATGTTGCCAACAAACCAAATCTTCCATGCTAATATTATGTCATTATTATAGGTATGGATAAACACTAGGTAGGACTGAGTTCTCACTTATCATTTTCAAAGCTTGCCTACATTTTTAAATTGCATGGTATGTCATTATGGTTTTGCTTACATAACTTTTATTAGCATATATAGGTTCATAGGTTCATACTAGGCTATCTGCCCAAGGGCATTTTGAATAAAAACTATGCCTATCATTTTGCTGTGCCTCTGTCAAGCAGTGACACTGAAGTAATCCCTGGGGTATATCTGCAATCTCCCATCCATTGGTCAAGATTCCTCTTGAACAAGGCCAGAGAGTGACACCTGAATCCTACTGAGATCTGGTTGGACAAGAGACATAGGGAAAATAACACCTGTGCGAGAATTCCTAGCTTCAGCTACATGGTTTGAAGTGTTGCCTTGACAATGGTAACAACCTTGTCTTCAAGACAATTAAGGACAAGTAATATTTACTAAGTGAACACCTATAAAGACAGTGTAATACTGCATTTATACACATCCTTATTTCCCATTCTAACTTGTACATTTAAAAATGTTTTCAGTTCCTTGATGGAAATGAATGGGGAATAGTAGTTTAAGTAAAAATTGTTTTACCTATAATATTTGCCACGCGCTTGGAATTCAGTCATTATCAGCTGATGATGTGTCTTTCACAGATAGAGTCAATCCTGTCAAATTTACACTTGTTACTTCCCGCGTATCATGGATTATACTATCTGGCAATTGTAAAAGGATGAAGACTAGGCAATTCAATTTTTACAGTTGAAAGGAATACTCCATAATGAAAGATTTTGTTCAAACAGACACATTATGAAGCTATATGTCAGTAGTAAGGAAGCACCCAAATGGCGTTGTACACAATGTGGACGCTTTGAGAAAAAGGGTTTGCAAAGTCAAAACTGGTTTGAGGGGTCACGCATCCCTTTCCTCACTGCTGTACTAGACATCATCTAGACTCTTATTTGGTAAAATTTATGTGGAGACGTGCCGATCCTAAGAATTCCCTATTTTCATGTATGTTGAAAGACATTTCAACTTTTATGCCTCCTGCCTAAATGTTACTTATTGTGTTTTGATCCATATGTATTGTAGAAGATATTTAATTAAAGTCTGGATTCACTTCCTAATATTTAAAATGTTATCTGCTATCTTTCTTTTACTTTTCAGGTAGTTGTGATGCAATTTTAGTTTAATTTCTTATTTAAGTATTACGTACATGACAACGAGAAGCACCATCACTTGTTTAACTCCAGTGCATTTTTTTGTACTTGATAACATGGTTATTTACGTTGTCAGGGCAACCCTTTCAAAGCAGTAGCTGCCGCTTTAAAAAAATGCTTCAGAGCTAACATCTTTTTCATGATTCCAAACTGAAAGTGCTTCAGGGCTAACAACTGTGCGAGGATTCCGATCACAGCTGCCAGATAATTGTGATTACTGTACCTATTTTTTATTGGTTAAATTAGGGAGAATTTTTTGTTTTTTTTACATAATAAAAATAGAGAATAGTGATGCAGCTCATGATAATCTCCTCCTATTAATGCCTTCTAACAGCAAAACACAGGTTCCATCAATAATTGCTGATTTTGGAAGAAATAGGATATGTTACAATGTTTTTGTGGATAATATTTCAAAAAGGAGATGTCACATCTGATTTTTACACACACATGGTTGGCAAAAGACACAAAAGACATGACAAGACACAGGATTCTGAGCACAAGAAACAAACAATGAATGTATTTTTCCAATATTTCAACTTAGATTCACAGCTTTCCTCCTTTTTATTACAGTAAGAAAGCGACACTTACTACATGAACAATTTCACAACTCCATCCTTCTCAGCATCTGTCTAACTCAGTCTCTTCCTATCTTTTCATCTTATTTTGCTCATCCAAAGCACACACACACATGGATGTTCTGCACTTTTAATTAAATTAGGGGGAAACAAATGCTTACCTTGAGGAAGTTAGGCAGCCACTAGAAAGCCTAGCTACCACATGATAATCTGCCACCAATATCCAGGACAGAAGTCTTAAAAACTATAGTTATCTCACCAGAATGCACTTACTGTATTAAAGGTATATCCATCTGCTCAAACTGCAAGGGCCACACTTAAAGAAGTTACATGAATATTTTGTTTACATGTCCTGTACATCTTGAGGAGTTAAAACTAAGCGAAGGTTTAATCAGACGAAAATGTCAGGTGCGGAACCTTTTAAAGTGTTTTGTATTTTTTTGGGAAGGGGGAGTTGCACCCTTACTTATCTATCCTATTTGTTAACTGGATGACTGGACAGTCACAGGTCTAAAGACTTTTTTTCAGTCACTAACAGTGGTCTGATGAAAAGAAATAGAAGAAAAAGAACAACATAATACAGACATACAACTTTAAGTGCAGAAGGCACTTAGCATGTAAAATTATGCATTATAACCGCGCACATTAAAAGTGTTGCCCCGATAATGGAAAAGTACCAAAAATCCCTAACTCCTAAAATCTTTGGTTTATTGCCAGACATTGAAAACAGAAGTTACTAAATAATTACATACATTTGAGTTTCAGAGTTTTATTTCCTTCAGATAATGACATGCATTTGAGTTTCAGATTTCATACCCTTCAGAAAATACATGCTAACAACATAAATCCTGTTCTTCTAGCAAGTTTAAAAGTTTATAAGAGCAATATTTAAAATGTGTTCCTGTTTATTAGTAACCCCCCCCCCCCAATTATGTTAGACTTAGTTCAGATTTCTTATGCTAAAAGGTTGACAGGTATGTAAGAGGTCAAGAGGTACTTAAAACTTTTGCTGCTGCCAGGGATTATTCTCTCTTCATGCTCTCTCTCTCTCTCTCAAACACACACACACCCACACACACACACTATTACTACTACAAGGGATCATTTGATCACTCTCACACTCTCTCCATCTCTCTTTTATCACACACACACACACACACACACACACACACACACACACACACACACACACACACACGTGCGCGCGCTTTTTATTTTACACTCGCTAAACAGCAAAAGTGCTGCTTAGCCAGTGTAAAATAGTAACTTAACCATATCTCTCACTCACATTCATACAGGCATAAACAGCAAAAGTGCTGCTTAGCCAGTGTAAAATAGTAACTTAACCATATCTCTCACTCACATTCATACAGGCATACACTGACACATACACACACTTTTGTTTTATATTGCACTCGCTAAACAGCAAAAGCGCTGCTTAGTGAGTGTAAAATCATAGCTCAACCATCCCTCTCTCACTAACACACACACATGCACTTTCACACACAAACGCATACACACATTTTTTTTTTATTTTACTTTACACTCGCTAAACAGCAGAAACTATGTTTAGCAAGCATAAAATAATGGCGGCCGTTCTGTTTTCTCAGTCCGAGCTCCACAGCGGCTTGATATGCTGCCATGAAGTGGCAGACTTGTTCTTCTCAGCGGGTATTACTTGTACATTTAATACCCTGCTAAAAATATAGTGACTGTGGCCACACATACAGCTGCACATGATCTAATATTATCAGCTGAAGCCATTATAAGATTTGTTCCTTGGTATTTTTCAAGCTCATCGTGGATTCTGGAGCCTACACTCAGCAGCTGTGCATGTATTCTGTTTTTCATTTTTTACAGCTGCAGAGGTTTCTGGTGCTTGGCCTTTTGTGTTTTTCCGTTATATAATTAGTCATACCATGCCTATCTCTGCCTATAAAAAACAGCATCTGAACTTTAAACCATTATGTACGATACCACATTTTTTAACAGAAAATATAACCAGGACCAGAACAGTCACCTTAAAAAATCTAATACAAATTTTGGTTTTCTAACAACCTTTTATGAACAATTAGTGCCAGTGCTATAAATACTGTCTTTTTTTAATTACATATGTTTAGCGTGAAGATAGAATTCAGTGCACTTAAAACAGCTGTGAAATTTCTGTATTGTGTCTGGAGCTGCATGGGTTCTTCTCCCACATGAAATTCCAAAATGATGTGCGTTTAACCCAGTAATATTATATCCATCAATGTTTTATTTATGTTTTGATTTTTCTCAGAGTATGTGTTTCTTTTTTCACTCTGTATACATTTGTCATCACTTGGAATTTAGGACAGTGTGTCTCTTAAGATGTATGCAATATTTACTGTTAAAATACAAGTATGTTTCTAACAGTAGACTTCAGTGAGCAAAGACAAAACTCTGCATTCTGGTAAATGCCAAACAGTTGACAGCATGAGAAGCAGGTTTAAGGACTGTGAGACTACATGACTCCACAGAAAAACAGCCAAATATAGCAGAGACCAGTGACCACTGATGGAGTCTAGGCTAGGGAGAGGGCCTTCAGGACTAGCGGGTTGACGTGATCACTTGCACATAACTCTCTCCGAAGTGAATGGATTGGAGAGCTCTTATCCACTCAACAAATGAATGGGCTTGAACCCCACTTGCACCCCCCCCATAACTGATGAGGATAATAGACCATTTGGGTGGAGGTAGCAAATCAAATAGACACAATATTTGCAGGTAAAAGCAATAAAGAAACCATCCCCACATCTTAACATCTTTGGCAATTTCCTTCCAATCTTAAAAACTTACTTTTTTGAAGTATGGTTACTAAGAAAGTGGTATATGAGCAACTTTAAAGTCAATGGGATCATGGACTTGAATCGGTCTAGCTTTCTCTCTCCCAAGAGCACCAAGACAGCTGTTACTGGCGTAGTACTAGAAGTAGGTGACCTCTTGATGGCCAGAAAACAGCAGTACTACTCTGTTCTGCTCCTGCTGAATCTCTCTCTCTGTTACATTTGACACCATTATCATGACATCTAGATTGACCAGTCAAATCATGCTGCCTCGCCTTCAATCAGGGAGAAATAATTACCTTTTCTTGCTAGTAATTTGGAGGCCATTCACCAGTGGATAATTACTAATCAGTTGAAACTCAAAACTTCCAAAATTGATGGCAAAGCTGTTGACGGTACTTTGAAAGAATTATCTGCTCTACCACTTCATCTTTCATCTTACATGGTGGCAACAAGGTTGATTTTGTGAACAATTTCTGTGACACAAGTGTGATTTTTGATAACTGTTTGGCACTTAGGGACAAGGTGACAGACAAATTTTGTTTTCATCTTTTGAAAACTTTCAGGGCCAAGTACCTTATATCTCAACAGCACCTGTCAGTATTTTGTCATGCAATGGTTTCATTTAGCCTTGACTACTATAATGCTCATTCTATGAAATGACACTAAGATTAGCCATTTGCAGCCAGGCTGCTTACTGGTACACCTTGTTAGTAACCTATTATGTCTGCCTGCACTGGTTCTCAGTCTGGTATGGCACTGTCTTTGCCATACAGTTTGAGACTCACTTACTTGAAGGGGTATATACAGTAGTAATTCATTTCCAACCCCACTCATTGCATTCTTCTTCGCATGGGCTGTTTATTCCAGAGGCTTTTGAAAATATATCTTACTGGCTTGCCAATCATGCACCACATCTGTGGAGCCCACTATCATGATGGCTATGGGGCTTACTTTCATAGATCTCTTAAATCATTTTTATATGAGTTCGGATGTGATGACATTCTAGACTAGTCTCATGGCTTCTTTTAGAACCATGCTCCACATCTGAATTTTTTAGTAGAAGCATTGTTTAACATTTTCAGTTTTGAAATTGTACCTTATTTTTAAACAGTTATTTAATTATATTTATTTCACTAATGTATTGCATTTTAGTATCTGGTTTGTGTTTTTAATTAATGTTGCAACTGCTTTGGTTTAAGGCACCCTTGTATAGCTGAAGTTGAAGATTCTCTCTTCTAAGTTTATTTTTTAACCACTGGTATGCAGTTTAATGGCTTCATTTTGTTGTGCTTGCCCCAGCATACCTTCCTAGCCCAAATCAAAACAGATTAGCATCCTTCAATGTTTGTAGGCAACAAACACCCATCAAGTGAGCTAATGTGCATGCCAATTCAAATATGAATAGTAAATATTTATCCATTCTATATAAACTAGATATGGGAAGCAGAAATAAAGACTGTGCCCCACCTAATGGCGAGTGAACTGAACACTGCCTATGAAGTCTCAATTCATATCAAAAAGAATACTAGGTGGGGCAGTGCCCTTGTAATCAAAGAGATCAGTGGGAAAAGACTAATTATTCTATTTCACCATTCTAAATTCCTAAATATCTCAGAAGAGACTTCATAAAAGTTATGCATCTTTAAACATAAGCATGGACTCCACAAAATCCCATAAAATTCTGACAGCATCTGGGGATCCAATTCAGTATAATCCTACATGCCTCACTTATCAAGATTTTAGGAAGAGGAATGCACAGAAACCATCCCAGAGAATGATCAGTGGTAATAGTATTATCTTCTCTTCTTTCTTATATTTTTGTCAGGTAAATGCCAGAACCACAAACCTGAACGTATAATCTTGCTAATACTTTGCCATGAATCAGATTCTACTTCTTTCTTTGCTCAATATCCTTTATTCCTGAAATGTTTTCCTTGGGGAATGGTTCCTTATTCTTAATGGAGAACTCCATTATTTTCATATAACTTGGTAAAAGGGTGTTAGACCGGCACAGGATTCTGGAGTGTGAATCCACTTCCCTTATAAGATTTTATTCTTAACAAGGAGCTAAAGATTCACACCTAACCTAAAATACTGTAAAATGTATTTTCATGGCTTCAGTTGTTCATCTTCTATGTGGTATATATTTAGAGCAGTTGTTCATGGTTTCCTCAATACAGCAGTGGCTCAGAAAAGAAATAATAAGGCATCTTATGTAAATATCTAGAGGATCTGAAACGGACTTAAAGTCATCCCTGTGTTAGCACAGCACTACATCAGGGATGCTGCTTCAAAGCAAAAAGTCTCAAAACATGGATTACTGGAATGAGTTCTAACCACCACTTTATGCCTCACAAAGTATAGCAGCAAATTTCAACACTTGGACCTAAACAATTCAGACTGGTAGCTCACTACCTTGTGAAGAGACTGAATGACAATCCTTCCTATGCAAGGAGATGGTGGGTAAAGGGATTTCAACCAAGATGAAATTTACAAGAGTGTTACATCCCGTTTCAAATCCTTACTCAAGATCTATAATTCATTATGTGGCCCTATCAGAAATAAGTCCTATGGCTGAAAGCTATACTCAGATCATTCCAAGAGCACAATGATTTGCTGGAATATGCTCTCATACTAACAGAGATTGAGATGCTGATTCAAAAACTGAAAGGGGCAAAGTGGGAGCTTTACTGTTTGGCTCTTCTCCTGTTGCGGGTCTTTCCAGCTGAAATGCTTCATTAAGCAACTCTCCACCACACCTTTCATAGGAAAACTGGTAAAAACCATATGATCGATATTAAAGCCAAGGTAGTAGCAAAAATACTAGCAAACCAACTTTTGCCTGCCCTTCTTCTACAACTGTATGTTCATGTAGCTCCCACTGTATTTCATTGTAGACGTAATAGACTGTAGTTTTCCATTACACCACAAGGTGGAGTTCCTTTTCAGGGATATAAAAGAGAATTTCAAAAGTGAAAGAGGAGACTGAGATACTAGCTGAAGGAGGGATGGCTGAAACTGGGCTCTGAAGGGAAAAAAAGCCTTGCAGCATGACTGGATTTTCTTTTCTAGTGCTTTGGGACAGGGAAGTGAAGTGGCAGATTGTGTCTGTCTGTTGCTGAAATCCTGGATGATGGTATTTTGTGGAATCAGGAGAGAAGTCTGAAACCAGTAGTTCCATGCCTGCATATGATTCAGCAAGAAAATGAGTTTCTTTGGGCCTAGTACAGAGAAGCCATAAATGATTACCAGAGTTCTGATTCAGCAAGAAAAGGAGTTTCTTTGGGCCTAGTACAGAGAAGCCATAAATGATTACCAGAGTTCTGGCAGGTGATTTTTCTACTTTTCTCATCAGAGGTGCCTGGTCACGAGGATATTCTCGAAAGAGTGGTGAGAAGCTCTCGCCATCATTTTATATTTTTATAAGAATGTGGATCTCCCCCCAAATGCTTTGTGGATTACAAATAACTGGGATCCATATGAACTTCAACTTGGGCCCCATCATGCCAGCAGCAAGACTGTAAGTAGTCACTGGCCAGTGAACAGGGTATAATAGAGTGTTTCATAGTTAGTCTGCTTAGAATTGATCAAGGGGGTTGAGGGAGTTAGTACTGCTCAATGGCATTGCATTTTCTCATATTTGTATTGTTCATTATAAATCTTCATTGTTCAATGACACTGCATTTTGCTCGTGTTAGTACTGCTGCCTTCAAGAATTTTGCTGCTCAATGACACTGCATTTTCTCATATCTGTGTTGTTGTATTATAACTCTTTTATTGCTTAATGACATTGCATTTTTTCCCGCGTTTGTAATCCTGCATTATAAAGCTTTACTGTTCATTGATATTGCCTTCTTTAAGCATGTTTGAATGTCAAGACCTTTTTTGTTGAGTTCTGGGGAAGAGGGTGAATGTATGTTTTCACTGCATGCACATCTCACTTTGCCTTATTGCTAACTAGTGCCCTTTTAAACTAGATGTGTCATGTAGAAAAAATCTGTCATTCTTGCCACCTTGGTGTGTTGGGCCTATAAGAGGTGTCACCAGAGTCAGGTAGGAAGGAACCCATATCTACTTCAGCTACACCTGCGGGTGCGCTACATTCAAATTCAACTGAACCATACAAGCACTTTCATTTCAAAGTTAGAGTACTGTCACAGATTGTGCACACAAAGCAAAATCTGTCAACAGATGGGACAACTATTTCTGGCACAATTCGATGGCATTATGATTCAGTAAATACTCTGCACAACAAAAGAAGAAAATTATGGAAATATTGCAAAATAAAAGAATGCCAAAAAGCAAAGTCACAACACAAGTGAAGGCAAAATGGCCACCATTCTTCTAAGTACAGTTGGAAATATGGGACCTTTTCAAATTTAAACCATTTCCTCAATATAGAGATGCCAAATAATTTGCTATGGTTTCCATCTTGCAGCTCACGCCACCAGTATTTTTGATATTACAGGGTAAATTGGCAAAAAACTGAAAGCAGTGGGTGAAGTAATTCAATCTGTGCTTCATGTTCAGCAAAGAAAAGTAAACAGTTGCAATTTGCAACTTTCCTTCACTTGGCTGAGAAGATGCAAATAAGGTTACTTATTGTGAACCTAAAAAGAATGAGCCATATGCTCACCATTTATTTTTCATTAGAAACAAGGTTCACACGATCCTACTGATACACATGTGATAGAATAAAGGCGTAGAGCCAATGACTGAGTTTTATGAGCTGCATAGTTCATTTCTCAGAGATCAAATTTTCTGTGTCATTAAAATTGACAAAAGGAAGCAAACTGTTCTCAGAATCTGAATTAATGACAGAGTAACCTGCACATCTAAGAACAGCAGCAGAGTTAACCAGTATTTTGAAGAAAGAGCTCGCTAAAGATTTAGATGTGTGTAAAGGTAAAATTTAGTGCACATTTTTTGGTGTGGGACGCAACAGTACCATCAAGACAGAGTACAAAATAAGAATTACTTCAAGAAGTATGGCAGCACTGAAAGGTAATATTGGGCATAAGTCTGGTGATATAGTTATAGGTTCATAGGTAGGTACTAGGCTATCTGCCCAAAAGCATTTATAAGCCTAGCTGGAATGTACTGGCTTTCACCGCACCCTTAGATTAGTCCCTTGTGCCTCTGTACAGCACAGAGGCACTGAAGTGATCCCCAGGGTAAACTTTTTGTTTCCCATCCACTCGTCAAGGTTTCTCTTGAAGAGTGTTAGTGAGGAGCTCTGCCTAATGTAGATTGGAATCTTCTTCCAGAGCATGGGAAGTCTCTGGGACAGGAATCTATCCCTCCAGGACATCCTATTTATTGTTGTGGTGAGGTTTAGATACCTAGAGCGTGTGGCTCGAGGGGATATGGTTTTCTTTAGGTGGAGCATGTCCATCAATTCTGGGTTGGACATGGCCTTGTATGTCGGGCAGAGATCACCTCTGAGTAGGCGGTATGCAACCGAGTACAGCTGTAGTTTCTTCAGTCGAGCTGCATAGGGCATCTGTTTTAGGCCAGTGATCCTCTTGGTGAGGTACTTCTGTGGTCTTTCCAGCTTTTGCAGGTGTCTTGTAAGGTACGTCCCAAATGGGGTACTGTACTCCATGATGGGTCTAATAAGTGATGCGTAGAGGGGCACAATGACCTCTTTTGATTTGGATGCAAACCCTTTTGTGATTAGGTCGGCCAATAGAAGGATTTTCTAACCACTTTGGCAATGTCATTATCAAAGGAGAGATTACTATCTAATTGGGTCCCCAGATCCCTTATTATGTCCGCATTTAGGGGGCTACCACCTATGTGGTAGTTTGTGGGAACTTTGTTTTTTTCCAAAGGGGATGACTATGCACTTTTTGGCATTTAGCTTGAGGCCATGGTTTTGACACCAGGTATCTGTCTCAGTGAGACCCTTTTGGAGGATGTCTGTGTCAGCCAGAGAGTCAAGTATAGCCCCTAGTTTGCAGTCGTCTGCGAACCTGGTCAGCCATAGTTCTCTTTGCTTGCCTGTACCTCTGAGAAGTATATGCCGAACAGGAGGGGTCCTAGGACTGAGCCCTGGGGAACGCCACTTGTAACTGTTTTAGAGTCAGACCTAGCTCCCACAACTCTTACCATGTGGATTCTGTCCGTGAGGCAGTTGGCAACCCATCTCATGACGTAGGGGTTTATGTTCAGGCTGGTGAGCTTGTCTATAATACCAGAATGGGGAATGGTGTCGAAGGCCTTTGTGAGGTCTAGGTAGGCTGTGTGGACCACCTTTCCCTCGTCTACAGCCTTGGTAACTGTCTCAAAGAAGTCAACCAGGTTTAGGAGGCATGATCTGCCCTTAGCAAAGCCGAACTGGGTAGGGTCCAGTGTTTGGAGGTTCCCAATGTCTCTGTTAATGAGATCCATGATGATGCGCTCCATAGCCTTGCAGACCAAGCTAGTCAGGCTTATAGGACAATAGTTCCTGGGGTATGTTGTGGCTCCACCTTTGTGGAGCAGAATAACCATTGCTGTGCGCCACTCTATGGGCACATAGCCTGTGGAGAGGCTGAATTTGAACAGCGTGTTTAGGTGAAGGGTTAGTTCGTCTTTGAGCTCATGGAGGATGCAGCCTGGGATCCCACTGATGCTGTGTTTTTGGCTTTGGAGAGGGCTGTTTTAACCTGAGTGTCTGTGATTTCAGGGGCACTACATTCTTCTGGTATGGTTATGGGCCCTTTTGGGGGTGAGGGGGGGGGTGAAGTTTGCACTGAATCTGTCTGCCAGGATGTTGGCGATATTGGTCGGTTCAGTGAATTTTGTGCCATTCTGCACTTGCCACTTAGATTCTTGACATAGCTAAAGAATGTTTTGTGGTTATCTTTGGAGTCATTGGCAATTTTTCTTTCGAAGCTAGCCTTGGATGATTTTATGAGGGATCCTAGTTTCTTGCTGATACTGATCAGGGATGTCTTCCCTTCTTGTGATTTTACTCTTTTCTGTACTAGTTTCCTCCTTCTATTGTACAGCTTGTTTATGGCAGGGGTTCACCAGACTGGTTTCCTTTTCTTGGAGGAATGTGTCTTGCTTTTGCTTGGGATAGCGCAAACCATGCATTCTTGTAGGTGTTCATAGAGTGCATTAGTAAAGGATTTTCCAGCTTGGGTAGTGTTATCCTTTAGCATGGGGGCTTTAAAACTTTCCACCTCAGTCTTAAGTAACAAAGTTTCCTTTTGAAAAGTTTTTCACGGTGGTTTCTTTGACCGGGGGTGGGGGTGGAATGTGGATATCCAGAGTGATTAGTTTACGGTCAGCTCTAACCAGGGAGGGGTTGACCTCCGGTGTGGAACACCGGTCGCCCATGTTGGTGATGACCAGGTCCAATATGTTGTCACTTCTGGTGGGGGTGTTGACCAGTTGATCCAGGGCATTTGAGTTTATAAATTCTAGGAAATGTTGGGCAAGGGAATTAGTACTTGAGTAGTTCTTCCAGTTAATGTTTGGGTAATAGAAATCACACAATATCAGGGTATTTGGTAGGACCTTTATATTTCCCAGTGTTTCCAGAAATGTGAAATGGGGGTCCTGGGACATGGTGGGTGATCTGTAGCAAGATACAATTTGAATTGCAGTTTTGCCAGCTGTTAGTTGCACATGGATGATCTCTGAAGCATCGTGCTGTGCCACTAACCTAGAAGTGTGGGTATCCTTGATGAATATGGATTTGCCCCCACCTTTTTTATTTTGATCTGGGTTTTGTGGCCGAAATGTATGGTATGAGTTGTAGCTTGGTAGTACTGGGGTGCTTTCTGGAGCCTTAAACTAGGTTTGTGTTACTGCACATATATCGATTTTCTCATACTGAGGAGTGTCTCGAGTGCAAGCATTTTGAGGTTTAGACTTTTGGCACTGAGTAGCATTACCCTCAGTTTTTTGTTACTTGTGCTATTTACGGTGGTGGGTTTGTCTTTTGAACTTTGCCTACAAAAGGCACTATGGGGGTGGTAAGAGCCTTGGCCAGTATTCGAAAACCTAAGGGTGCAAGGTGCGAGGTGCAAGCCATCTCTAGTAAAGCAGCGTAGCTTGTCAAGCATGTCATCCCAGGCTGACAGACACTGGATCCCCTTTGAATGACACCAGAAGCTTAGCCATCCCTTTGAATGACACCAGAAGCTTAGCCAATTGTTGAAAATTATAATTTTTTCTTTATGCACTCAGCTCGGCAACCATTATTTCATTCCAGATGTTGCTCAGCTCAGCAACCATTATTTCATTCCAGATGTTGCTAATAGCACTACAAGATGCCACATCCAGCATTTAACAGAAAAGGAAGGAAGCAAGAAAAACCTCACCATTTCTTTTAAGTACGGAAGTCAAGAAAAAAGTGACAGAAAGTATTTTACAAGAGACTGATCAAATGAAAGTAATGAATGTGTAGTTAATGACTTCAACAATTCCCTGAATGACCATATAAGGCAGAAAATTAAGTGTGAATGCATTTGGTATGTGGTTTGACAGTATATGCACTTGAACTATTAAGCCACTGGACACACTAAACCATCAGTGCTGTCAATGTAAAAACCACTAGACTAACAAGTCGGACTGCTACCTAAGGCAGGGAGGAATGGTTGCCCAGGGCACAAGCTGTTGAGGAGTTCAAAGCACAGCACATGCAGTTGAATTCATTCTTTGTGAGTCTGTAACTGTGTGAATTCCTTTTGCTACAACTGAGAAGAGTAGAGTAGAGGACTTTTTTTTTTTTTTGGTCTTGAATTTTGGGCTCCTGAAAAGCCATTCTGGGAGACAGGCTTGGGCGATAGTTTTGGTAGCTACGTTTCTGTAAAACTCTTATTGTAAATATAACATTTCAGGGCTTGAAATACTTAATGTCAGAGTAAGAAATTTCACTATTGGCCTATCTATACTGGTTGTAAACTCAAAACACTGATTCAGACTGAGGTGTGTTGTAAGCATAAAGCAGACTTCAATTTATTGTTTTAAGTTATATAAGTAAAACAATATGATAAGATCTGATTTTGAAGAAATGGACATGATAAAGCTCATATCAAAGATACTGAAATTCTTTCCCCTGGCTACCAAATCCTATGGAATGACAGACCTAACAAGAAAGGAGGAGGGGTAGCCATAATTTACTCCTCTTCTCTAACAGTCATTCCATACACTAACCCCATTCCTAAATTCTCTCTTGCTGATCTATCCCTAGCCTTCCTAAAAATCAACAAACATAAATCTTAATGTATAGCTGCCATCTACATTCCCCCTGGTGATCACATCCCCATCCTCGAAGACATTCTCTCATGGTTCTCTTCCAACAGCAAAAAGGAAACATTCAGCTTGGCAATGTAAACATCAACTGGGCCACCATCGCCTCACAATCTAGCCAAAGAATTAATCTCTAACTTCTCCCAGCTAATAAACTACCCTACCAGACACAGTAAAGACGGCTCCTCTGGCACTACACTAGATTGGATCTTTAGCAACTCATTACAACCTAATCTCCAAACACTGAAATTACACCTGATCCCCTTAGTGACAACCTATCAGCCTATGTCCTCCTGTGTGCCTCTTCTGTTTAAATAAAGCATCAATGCATTCAAACTCGTAATCTCACCAACTTCAATCCATAGACATTATCCGACTGTCTGAAAAAAAAACGAATTGGCTCCCTTAAAGATTCTGTGTCTGGACAATGCAACTAATTACTTCAACTTACTAAACAGCCTAGCCCCTGTTAGAACAAAAATAATAAAAGCCAACCATTCCCTGGCTATCCAAAGAATCCAGAAAACTAATACACCTCAGAGATAAATGTCGGAAGCAATACCAAAAAAATAACTTAACAAACTCTCTAATCGAATTCGACCAACTCCGTAACTCAGTGAAAAAACTAATAACTAAAGACTGTTACAACTTATTACTCCACACTCCAATCAGAACATAATTCTAACCCCAAAAAGTTCTGAAATTGCATTTTCTCCCTTCTAAACCCTGGTAGAAAAGACAATCTATGCCCTAACCCAAACTCTCCAGACCATGAAATTGCATCTAATTTCAACATGTTTTTTGTTGACTGCATAGCCAAACTAACTGCAAACTTTCCAATCCTCCCTCCCTCTCATAGTCCCCCATCCACCACTTTTCCCTCTAACACTCCACCCTCCAGTCTTAAACCTATCCCCACCTGCAGCATAAAAAACTCCTCCTTAAACTAAAGCCTTGTTCCTGCACTCCTAATACTCTGCCGCCATCCTTCCTTAAGATGGCTGCAGACAGCACTGCCCTCCCCATTTCCATTCTTATCAGCAGGTCCATCCAAGAAGCCTATGTCCCCTCACTCAGGAAAAAATCTTTTGTCACCTCTCTCCACAAAGGTGACAATAATACAGACACTGCTAACATCTGTCCTATAGCTATTCTCTCACCTCTTTCTAAAATCGTCAAAAAATGCATTCATCTCCAACTCTTGCCATACCTAACACACAACCATCTTCGTATCCCAACACAACATGGTTTCAGGCCTGGCCACAGCACTACCACTGCTCTTCTGTCCTTCCTTGACACCATTAATTGTGCTTGTCACTCTGGGAAATTGTATCCACCTTTTACTTCGATCTCTCAAAAGCCTTTGACACTGTCTCACATCCTCTACTCTTATCTCAACTTTCCTCCCTCAGTTCCTCTCCTTCCTCCATAGCCTGGTTTACAAGCTGTCTCTGTAACAGACAACAAGTTGTTAAATGGAAAGATTCCACCTCATCCTTTCTCAACAATTTCTCTGGCATTCCCCCAAGGCTCTATTCTTGGCCCCTTACTTTTCAATAGTTTCATGAATACCTTTCGCAAGTCCATAGATAAAGCTATACTGATCCAGTATGCTGATGATGATTCCCGATCATCTGTACAGCAAACCCTACCTCTGAACTCCTAAAAAAAAACCAAAAAGCCTTCCCCAATACTGAAACTTGGAAGCTATACAACCATCTCACTCTCAGTGCTAACAAAACAAAAATCATGATATTCTTTCCTTCGAGAAATGTCACTATAGACAAAAGCTCCTTTAAAACAAAAAGCCATGATAACACTCTAATCAAAATTGTACCTCATACCAAACTACTTGGAGTCACCATTGATGAACATTTCAAATTCAATATCCACATTCAGAATTATATAAAAAAACACACAAAACTAGGTCTGCTGTACAGACAAAATCGCTATCTAACCGCTTCTACCAGACATACTCTACCCTCCTATTACCTGCTCCCCTCTCTTATGTATGGTGCTCCTCTACTTACTCATCTCCAGCTTAGCCTAAAGAACAAACTGGAAGCCTGCTATAACAAAGTCTATACATTTGCTACACGGTCCAAATACTCCACCCATCACTGCCATTCCATTCCCTCCACTCCCTAAAGTGTCTTGAGCTTGCTAATTACCTGAAATTCATACAACTCACCACTGCTCACAAACTCATATTCCAACCCTCCATCTGCCCCCGTCTTTCATTTATCTTAACCCCTTATCTCCCCAAATGTATTCTTAGATCTGAAAACCAAAACCTCCTTAAAATCTATAAACCCCTACGCCCCCGTGGCCAATTACTTCTAACACACTCCTTAGCTAAACTATGGAACCCCCCCCACACTGTATTCACAACCACACTAATTTCAAATCTCTGCTCCATTCTTACCTTACCTCAAACTGGGATTGCTCCTGCTCCCTTCCCACCTAAATTACACTGTCATCTCTTTCAAACCTCCCTTCAATCTCATCTACTATCACCTCTGATTACTAACATTATTGTTAGAACAAACACTAAACTTGTATAAACTATTTATGACTTGTACTTTTAATTATATTCTCTGTAATACCTTTTAATTTATCTATATTTTAAAATTTGTGTTTTTAAATGTATATTCCCTGAGTTTGTATTTGTATTTTAAATTGTATACTTATGTTTTTGTATACTGTATGTTCCATACTGTACTTATGTTATATTCTGTTAACTGGTTTTGGAGCTTTTCTCCCCAGGACTGCATTGAAAATGGGCTCTGCTTGGCCCAGTGGCCTTCCCCGGTCATCAAAATGGAAATAAATAAATAAAGCACCCTCGCAGTATGCATGTGATGCCCGTGCACTGGCCCACAATCAAGGAGTCTCAATCCTCACTACTAACACCAGTGAGGGGTGTCCATATAGGGAAAGGATAACAAATATACAAACAGTAAAGTACAATTTCCCTTAAGAACACATAGAAATCACAGTCAGTCTGGGGCTGGTTTTTCCTTTTCTCTCCAGATCCCCAATAAGACTCTTCACTGGCACAGCTATAGGGTTAAGATTCCAGCCGAATAGGCAAGCCAAAACGTCCAGTACCCTCTCTGTCCTACCAGTGTTTCTTGTCCCTGCCCAAGTAGCTGGCACACACACACACACACACACACACACACACACATACACTTTGAGATATGAGTTATATATAAACACACAGACACTCCTGAGGAAGGCTGGCACAGGTTCTCCAGCTATGCCCCCTTCTGCCAGGATTATAAGATAGTACTGACCTGCCACCACCTACTCCTATCAGCTACTAAAAAGGCCATTGCTAAAGGGTGTCCAATTATTACTGTGCAATATTATTATCCTAATAGGTATGGAAACAGATGATCCGCTGTGGTGACCCCTAACAGGAACAGTCGAAAGAAGATGATGATGATGATTATTATCCAAATAGGTAGCGTAGCCCAGGGCTAAAGCTATTGGAGTGGCTTTTTACAGTTTTACCAAAGATATGCAAATACTCTTAAGAGTTTAAATTATCTCTACACAAAACAGCCACAGTTGAAAGGTTTAAAAATATTTAATAATAAAAAACACAAGACAATACTTCTTACTACACGGTGCTAGTCAAGAGTTCTGAGATCACAGAGAAATGTTTAAAATAATACAGTAGAAAGGTTCTGACATCACAGAAAAACACTTAGTCTAATCTTCCTAATTCCTAGCTACTTCTAAGAGAAACACAGTTCTAAAATAAACTCACACAGGCAGAGTGCTGGCGAGTTGGATGTTCTCAAGACAAATGCTCAAATGCTCTCATTCTTTCTGTCTTTAAATTGATAACACAGTACCACTGATTCATTTCAGATTATATAATTTCTTTCTGGTTCGCACACTAACAGACTCTCAGAGATTAATAGCCTTTGATCTTGCACCTGGTCAGGAAGCCAAAATAATAACAGAAATTATACATGCAAATTCTAGCAATTAACTCTGGTCTCAAGACAACAGTAAGCATTCCTTCATCCAGACATATCGGCTCCTAGCCCTGAGATCAAAGACAGTCATGAAATGCTTGGCTTATAAGCTTTGTTACAGCATAATGCACTGCTGTTACATTTCTGCAGTTCCACATGTAACACCATTTTTTTTCCTATTTAAGAGAACAAGCCTGTTGCTTATGTTAATAATTACAGATGACAGAATTATCTACAAAATTCTATCTGGCTAGGCTGGCAGCCTTCACCTATCTTCACAATGCAAACAACAGGTTGCAATGCAACACATCAGGAAGATTCATAATCTTGCAATGAATGTAATCCATATGTTTTGGAAGCACATAATTCACATTTTCACAGAGTTGGCAATTTACAGTTTCATGCAATGCAGTCTGTTATGCTTCAAAATCTGCATCCAGTGTTTGGGGACTGTAGAGTGTAAACAATAACTTGAGATGAAATGCTCCTGCAATTTTTGAATGTGCTGACTTACCAGACTTGACAATTTAACTCATAACTTTACCTATTATAATGAGAATGATTCAGAGCTCAGTTGTGCAATCACCTTGGCAAAAAGCTCAACTAAAGGGTAAGTATTATCATGGCAATTCAACTAAGAACTGCCTACACTGAAACCTGGAGAGATTGCTGCAATACAGAATAAAGATAATAAACACAAGGAACGAAGGAAACTGCTGTGAAAGATCAAGAAAACACACTGAGGTCCTACACTTTTAACATAAAGGAAGGTCAGTAACATAAAGGAAGGTCAGGTTTTGAGATGCAATAAAAGGCATTTGAAAATGACAACAACCCAAAACAAAGTAGTGCATAGTTTCACTAGATAACCAAGAAGAAAATATGCAGCGAAAGAAGAAACTCACAGAGGGTCCTGGAAAAAAGACTTATTCAGTTGAACAACTGAAAATGTGTTTAATGATATTAAAAAAAAAAAAAACTTATGGTTAAAATAGAACAGAGTGCGTTCAAAAATGTAGTCCAAAAATTCAGTAACATTGTTTTAACTAAATTTTTGGATTGAAAGCACTCAATGTGACAGTCCACATATTAAAACAATGATGTGTTTGAGAAACTGTCAAAAAGAAATAGCTTGAGTCACTAAGTGTTGCAGCTGCCAAACCAAGACACTGTTCCTGATGTAAACACTTAATGCTGATTGCAACATTATCAGCCAGTACTCCATCTACACAAAACAGATGCAGTGACATTGCATCTAATACTGATGAAACAATGAATGTGACTATTGAACCTACTTTGACATCATCTGTTCTACTTCGGCTAGAAAAACATGCCAGCTTTGCAATCAGTATGGTAGAAAATTCAGCTAATACAGAAGTATTACCATGACATATCAGCTACGAACTAGCTATACTGAAACCTGGAGAGATTGTTAGAATCCAAAATCCAACAGATGCATGGAAAAACAGGAGACTGCTGTGACAGATCATAAAAACTCACCAAGGTCCTATATTGTCAACACAAAGGAAGGACAGAGTTTGGGATGCAGTAGAATGCACTTATACAGGGTGGATGTTCCACATTTTAAAACAACAATGTATTTGAAAAATCTACCAAAAAGAAATAGCTAAGCAAAGAATTGCCTGAATTGCCAAATTAAGAACTGTTCCTAAGATATACCCTCATCCTTACTATACCATTACCTCAGCCAATAATCCATCTACAAAAATGTTGTACTAATGCTGACTGCACACTAGATGTGATTGGTATACCTACTGTGACATTATCTGTTGCTGGCATGACAACTAGAAGCCTTGAGAAGAGAATTAATGAACAGGAGTATTCAATCAAAACTAAAGATAAGAAAATTGCATTCCGCCATTTGTTAGAAATATAAAAAGTTCTTCTTCTCTGTGTTACAGCTTGTTCCACAAGACTTAAGATAAGGTGACTTTAAAAGTAGAGTGTATACAAGGGAAGCTGGGGGGCGGAGCCTGAATGGCCAACTGTTAACAGCATTTTTGAGCTCCCTAAACTACATCAAATTACAGGAAATTAAATCATCTAATTTTTTTTTGAAAACAAGACAAAACTGTTACTAAACTACTAATCTAAGGATATATCAACTTTGAGGACTATATCTAAAAATTTTCCTGTCAAGATATTCTGCAGAAAATACTACATTGTGGAAATGAGCAACATAAGGAATTCTGACACTCTACTGAAGAAGGATATACAGCAGATGTCTTCCACACTTCAGGATATCTCCTTAAAAATGGACAAATTTACAGACAAACTTGAAAGTTTTAGAGAAAACTGTCAAAACCAAACTGACATCTTAAAAGAGATTCTTCCACAACAACAACAATCTAAAATAAGAGACATTGAAACATCACTTGCTGACATCGATGGAAGGCTCAAGGAAGAAGAGACTCAGGTTGAATTTCTTACCCAACAAAATAATTGGTTAACCAACAAACTGGACGACCTGGAAAACAGAGAAAGAAGAACTAATATAAGGATTTTTGGTCTCCCCGAAAAGGCTCAGGGTGAGCACATCATTTTATTCTTAAATGCTTGGCTTCCAGAATTACTTGATCTAAAGGAAGGCTTATCTAATGGTATCGAGAGAGCCTATAGAGCAATTGGGAAACCAATATCTTCTTCAGCTTCTGCTTCTCCCAGGTCTATAATTGTCAAATATCTTTCTTATCTGGACAAAGATCTTATTCTTAAGTCAGCTTGGAGGAAAAGTCCACTTACCTATAAGCAGCACCAGATAAGATTTGACAATGACTATTCTTCAACCGTTCTTGAGCAGAGGAAGAAAGCTTGGCCATTAGTAAGATTGGTAAAACAAAATAAAATAAAAACCCATCTCATATACCCAGCAAAAATCAGAATCTTTTATTCAAATGACTTAAAAACTTTCATCACTATAGAAGATGCCATCTCCTTCATCAAAAACAACAATAGAACCTCCATCCCTGAAGATATGGACTGGTCTAGTTCTTACACATTAAAAAGATCTCCTGAGAAAAATAACTGGTTAGAAGTAGGGAAAAAGAAACAGAAAACTGAAATTAAAAGTCATACTACTTAAAAATCTCTCAAAGTATCTACTAAACCTTGAGTTTATTCTTCTGAACAATGAGGAATAAAGTATGTATTCCTATATGTCTTTTTTTATTATAATATCATATATGATTTTATTAATAACTTGTGATATACATACAGTATTTCATAATTTCTAGATTTCTATATCTCTAATATACATGCATGGAGGGATATGCTTATTGTGGTTGAGCTTTGGCACACACTCAGCTTTCTTTACACTTCACTGATTATTAGCCTGTTAAGCAAATAACATTAGTACATCTTTTTGTTATATTTGTCTCACTATTTACTTGATATGAAAAGTTTTTTTTCTTTTAACATGCTTTCAAGTTAGTTATTTTTTCTAAAGATTGTGCGATCTCAGAGTTGGTATATTTAAGTAGTGGGGGATGTGGGGGTTGCAGGGGGACTTGTCCCCCTGCGTAAACGCTTTAGTGTTTTTTTTTTTTTGTTTTAATAATTTTTTATTAGGGTTGTTTGTTTTGTGTATAAATTGGTAATGCAATAATTGTGGAACAGCAGATGAGGACGTTTTTACAAGTTTAGTAATGAGCTCTTCTTAGTTTTGTTAGTTCACATCGGGGACACGGTGTTGGCCAACAAGCCGCATTTCTATATATATATATATATATATATATATATACATATATATATATATATATATATATATATCATTCTCTCTATATATGTGTCGATGGATTTGCATTCGACATAATTAGCTTTCAAGCTAATAATATAGATCCCATGTCTAGTACAGTTGGGAAATATGACTATGCTTAAAAGGGGGGGTCTTAGGGTTATTAGCCAAGTAATCACCTATGAACCTATCATTTTAATCAAGAATGAAGATAATAAGAATCAAAGTTGTAAACCAGAAGTAGCCATGAAAGTCCAGTTTTATAGATAGTTGGCAAACTAAGCAATGTTACTAGCACCAAACTTCAGTTTATGCAGTTTGGATACAGGTATGAGTGGTCCACTGTTTCTAATGTTGTAGTCATATCTAACAATACAGCTGCTCTGAGAACCTACTAACTAGGATTATTATAAACTATGTCTGTTGTTATGTAAAGAGCAATGAGAGTGTAAAATCCTTTTAGAAAGTTGTGCTAAGCATCACAATCTAATCCAAATTTGTCAGTACAGTCAAATATACAGTTATCTGCCATTTTTCAAACGTCTTTGCAGGGACAGACATTAACAATTGGTCTTCAACCTTTTGTTGAAGATGGTGATACAAGATCTGATAAGGTGACATTAACTGCATGTTCAAACATGTTCTAGACAATTTCTGCTATCTGTAACATATTATAAGTATGTACATTTGGATTACGGACCAGTGAAGCTGACATTCTTTGCCACATTGGGAATAGCTTGCTGTGTTTTGTGACACTGGGAACAGCTTGCTGCGTTTTGCCACTTAGTTTTTGTCACATTTATTTAAATGACCCTGTACCTTCCTTTGCATCAATTAGTTTGAAGTAAAAGTTATAGATGACCTTACCTAGAATGTACTGTTGCGGTATTGAGTTACAAGTAAATTGTATTGGGTGTATATTAGATTCTCGAAAGCCGACAATGTTGAATCTGACATTGTTGACACGAGAATAGCTAAACTGCTGAACATCGAACAAGTAAACAGAAATCTCCATAAGGGGAGACTTCCATTTACTTCAATGTAGTGCGGTCTTGGAGATGGTATATTTAAGTAATGGGGGTGTGGGGGTGCAGGGGGGCTTTTTTGTTGTTGTTTTTATTTTTTTTTCTGAACATTCAATGTTTTAACAGTTCGATCACTAAAGGTCGACCTTTAGTGATTCGAACTGTTAAATATTCGATGTTCTAACACAGACCCAATTGAAACAGTATAGAAGAACTGGAATGTGTTTGATTTAAAATGCAGTTAAGGATGACAGCCGGCATTTTTGTGCTCATTTAGGAGTAGGGATTTGGGTTTTGGCAACAGATTTTTTTTTTTAAGCGTCAGTGATGTGGCTGGCTAGGTCTTTGTTGGCCTTCCAAAATACTTAGGTAAAGATTTTAATGTTATCTGTTACTGTCTATATTATATATTTTTGACAGAGTGTATTAATATTTTGTAAAAATAAAAATCCACAAATTGGATAAATGCCCAGTTTACACCTCAGAGCAAAATTAAAGCAAAATAAAACAGCGAACTGACCACGCCTCAGTGAGCTCAAATAATTTTAATAAATCACATAAGAGTAAGCGCTTTCATGATTTACAACTCATCACTTCATCATACTCCACTCATATAGATAAAACAACTGAAGTTAAACTACTACTAACCAATCAAGTGCCACATTAGTATGACATCATTAATTGGTAACAATTAAACATTCTAAACTTTAAAAAGCTATGTTCAGAACAATAAGAAATGGCCATATAATTAGAAAAAAAACAATAAAAATCAGTGTTTTAAACACCTAGATTTTAGAAAGGGTTTCAGTGAAACTGCACTATTTAACCCTGGTGATCTATCTACCTGTAATTGTAGTATCTATTTTTGCTCTGCTTCTTCCACTCTGTTATTTATATCACCCCCTCTAATATTTTGTTCAACAATCTCTAACATCATGAAATTAAATATATGTTGTGTATTTTCAATTAACACATGTTTAGCTAGAGCATTGCTGTCTTTCTTACTGGTTATATCTCTTACATGTTCCAATATACATTAAGACATCTATTAGTTTTCCCTATGTAAAAAACAAAACATTTAGTACAAAAACTAAAATAGACTAATTGTTGTGTTTTACAATCTGCATAGAAACTAATTTCTATGTCAAAGTTCATGGTATGATGTGAAAAAACAGACTTACTATATAAGTAACTACATGCCATGCAATTCCTGCATGGAAACGTTCCAATTCTTTGAGATTTTGTTGAACATTTATTGCTACTCATTTTGTAGCAGAGTTGCCTCTTAAGAGATTTCTTATTAGTAAAGCAGAAATGGGGTGTATCGGCAATAACCCCCTCTAACTCATTAATTGACCTTAAAATGTTCCAGTTCTTTTCAAATATTGAACAAAACCTCCTGATGTTACTGGAATAAGTCACTGGAAACATAATCATATTAGAATCATTCCTGCATGTATTGTGTTCCATATTAGTAGTGTCAAGAGATGTAGGGTTTACCTTTGTCCTTCCTTTTCTCTGACACATACTTAATGCTATTCCTAATATCTTTATCACTATAACCTCTTTCTTTAAATTCTTCTTTTAATGTTGATATAGCTGTATCTAAGCCTTCAACTGTATTATGTAGGCAGCTAGCTCTTATAAACTGTCCTCTAATGACATTTTTACATACATGTCCAGGATGCATGCTTGTCTTGTGAAAAATACTATTTTTACGGCTAGGTTTCTTATATACAGAAGTAGTAATATGTTTATCACTTGGTTTACATAACTTAACATCCAAAAAGTCAATGATCTCATAAGAGTACTGATATGTAAATCTTAGGAAATCGGTGGTACTATGCAAGTGCTCAATCAGTTGTTCCAATTCTTCAGTGGTACCCCCCCCCATAACAAAAATGAATCATCTACAAAATGTGTATACCATAACATCTTATTTTGGTAATCATTTCCCTGCAATAGATGATTCATTTCCTATGCCACTAATACTAGGTTGGCGAAGCTATTTGCAGAAGCTGTGCCCATAGCCATGACAACCCTTTGTAGATAAAAGTTTTCATTAAAAACAAAAACATTGTTTTCCAATATAATTTCAAGATGGTCACAAATCAAATTAATTTTGGCAGTACTATATGTCTTTTTATCATTTAATAACTCACGTATCTTTTCAATGCCCCAGTTATTGGGTATCACCATGAATAATGATATGACATCCATGGTGACAAACATAAAGTTTCTATTCAAGTTCGAGATTTTATTGTATAGCAAACTCAAAAATGCCTTAGTGTCCCTAAGTACAGTCTCACATGACTCTAAAACTGGATGTAGGCATTTCTCAACATAAATCGATATGGCTTCTGTAGCCCATCCTTTACTTGAGACTATAGGTCTCATAGGTGGGCAAGTCATATTTTTATGGACTTTGGGAAGTCCATAAATCATTGGTATGAGTGGGTATTCTTATTTGGAAATAGTCAAACAATTCTTCAGTAATCTGCCTTGTTGCAAGTAAGTCAAAAATGAACACTGAGACCCTATCTATGATCGCCCTTACCTCTCTACTAGAAATCGGTGAATAAGTAGCACTATCATTTAACAACAGCATCATCTGTTGGATATAGAAGGATTTATCCATCATGACTACACCACCACCTTTATCTGCTGGTATAATTTTAATGCAGGATAATGTTTTCAACTGTTTCAATGCCTCAGTTTCCATTGCACTCATATTATGAAACATCACTGGGTTATCTCGTTCAAATTCCTCTGTAATTTCTTTTTCACACAATGTAACAAAGGTTTCTATAATGGGCTGTGGTTTAGGTATAAAACCACTGGGTTGTTTAAAAATATTAGCATCCCCCATCCCAGTGTCTTTAAAGATTGTTTTTAAAGTCAAGGTGCGTGAAAAAAGTTTCAATTCTTTAAGCATATCTGTTAATATTGTTCTTTGCACTAGAATGAAACTTAGTCCTTTATTTAAAAGAGACAGTTGCATTTCCGTTAAACAACAACTAGATAAGTTTATTACCAAGTTTTTTTGCTGCGTGTAGTCACTGTGTTTGAGTAAGTCACTCGCTCCTTCTGTTGTCGAACTCTGCCCTTCCGCCCTCTGCTGTTGGACCGTTCCCTTATGGGCAACGCATTGCTCAGAACAAATGGTAGGATAGACGATTGTGTCGTCTCCTACAGTTCTAAAAAAGAGGAGACAGGTGGAATCTCGTTGGTTTTACTGTTAATGGCAGCATTAGTTTTCTTGCTGCCTGTATTCAACAAAGGAGTTTCTTCCTCACTATTACCATGCTCCGTCAGTGCAGACGCTACGTGTGTTGTGAACGAGTTCGCATTGGTTGCACATTCTGTGGCATTTCTTAAAGTGATACCGTCTTCAGAACCAGTTGAATTGGATGGATTCATTCTATTATCGGGTTTATCATTATTTACTGCGCTCATTGTTCTTTTAGGCCATGAAAAGACTTTCTTACACTGGAAGTCATTCAAATCGCGTTGTAATTTCCTGATCTTGGTACTCTGTAGCCGCTTCTCATAATTCATTAATGTAATTTCCTGATCTTGGTACTCTGTAGCCGATTCTCATAATTCATTATGTTGTCAAATAAATCATCCAATATTACTGCCTATAACTTCAACAGAGAAATTGTTAGCTAGTTCATATTGTAGTTTTTCAATGTCATCTGCCAGCATTTTCTCTTGAGGCTTGAAATATTCAATCAGAAGATGCATATAATCATAGCTCAGTTGTAAATTTAAACTCTGCCACTTTTGTAACAAGTCTGGATAGGTTTCACCATAGGTGGGCACAGTTAGTAGCTTTAGCCCTCTGGGTACTATTTTATATTTCAAAGATGCCTCAAGGTGAAACCTTTGCCATTGCAACCTTTTGAAACTATATAGCTTATTTTCCAGACTCCTAAAAGCCTCTATAAAATTCATGTATGTATCATGATCAATCACTTCTTTTCCTGTAGCAGGAAATATTGGATTCTGCATGAGGGGATTGCATTCCATACTGAGCAATTCTCCAAAACTGTGGCGTTGAACTGATACGCTAAAACGCCTTGCTCCGGAATCACTGGTACAGCAACACTGAAACAGTCTCTGCTCGCAAAATAATAATCCAATGGTATAAAATGAAAAACAGAATTTATTTTATACAAGGTTTAGCGCTTTCACCTACACAACGTAGGTTTCATCAGAACAATTATATTAACATCACTAAGCATTTAAATACTTGATTTTGGCGCCAAAAATTTTAAAAACCATTTAAAGAAACATTTACATTAATATAAGAAGATATAAACCATATAAATACATTTGCCTATAAAAACTACATGTATACATACTCCTATACTATCACTTAAATGTGTATATAAAGCTTAAATATGTAATCTCCAAGTAAAAATAATGGCATTCATACAAAAAATTATACAAACAAAACAATTTGATATTAATATGCAACGGACAAATGTCCAATTATAACTAGTTGAATTGGATGGATTCATTCTATTATCGGGTTTATCATTATTTACTGCGCTCATTGTTCTTTTAGGCCATGAAAAGACTTTCTTACACTGGAAGTCATTCAAATCGCGTTGTAATTTCCTGATCTTGGTACTCTGTAGCCGCATCTCATAATTCATTAATGTAATTTCCTGATCTTGGTACTCTGTAGCCGATTCTCATAATTCATTATGTTGTCAAATAAATCATCCAATATTACTGCCTATAACTTCAACAGAGAAATTGTTAGCTAGTTCATATTGTAGTTTTTCAATGTCATCTGCCAGCATTTTCTCTTGAGGCTTGAAATATTCAATCAGAAGATGCATATAATCATAGCTCAGTTGTAAATTTAAACTCTGCCACTTTTGTAACAAGTCTGGATAGGTTTCACCATAGGTGGGCACAGTTAGTAGCTTTAGCCCTCTGGGTACTATTTTATATTTCAAAGATGCCTCAAGGTGAAACCTTTGCCATTGCAACCTTTTGAAACTATATAGCTTATTTTCCAGACTCCTAAAAGCCTCTATAAAATTCATGTATGTATCATGATCAATCACTTCTTTTCCTGTAGCAGGAAATATTGGATTCTGCATGAGGGGATTGCATTCCATACTGAGCAATTCTGTAACACGTCCATAACGGTTTCCTTTAGTGCCACTAGTATTTTCACCTTCAGCCATGTCCCAGTAAGAGAACACTCAAAGTAATGTAAAAATAAAAATCCACAAACTGGATAAATGCTCAGTTTACACCTCAGAGCAAAATTAAAGCAAAATAAAACAGCGAACTGACCACGGCTCGGTGAACTCAAACAATTTTAATAAATCACTTTCACGATTTACAACTAATCGCTTCATCAGACTCCACTCATACAGATAAAACAACTGAATTTAAACTACTACTAACCAATCAAGTGCCACATTAGTATGACATCATTAATTGGTAACAATATTTTACATGATTTCCTTAGTTTTAGGAAACTGAATTTGGGTTTACTGTCAGATTATATCTTGAGGTTTTTGTTTCTGAAAGCATTGTTTTTCCAAATGTCTGCTTTCTATTTAAAGTACCCAGTAGCTATGATGTTATATTCTTCAGGCTACTTGGTGCCATAATGCATTAAGCAAATTAACAACATATCACATCAGATTTTTTTTAAACTGTTTGTAGTCCTCCATTCACATCTAAGTGCATTTGTATGGTGACCTTTGCAAAGCTAGACTTGAACGTCGTTTCTGATCGTCCCTTTCAGTTCTCATCTGTTGGTTGTGGTGTGTGGTCTGGTGAATCTGTATTTTGTTCAGCACTTCATGTGTTTCTGATTGACAAAGTTTAGTGAAGTTCTGCTGTTGTTTATAACTCGATTCATTTTTGAAATGCATTTTTTTATTGCATTTTTGATGGTTTCTACATAAATGATCACTCTATGGGACAGGGCATTTTTAGATGGCAATTCTTTGGTCACTAGCTGGTTATGGTTTGGAATGGAGGCGGAGGAAAGGAGTGCATGGTCTTGGTTTGTTGACAGTGGTGAGTGCTTTGGTTTTCTTTCATGATGGAAACTTTCTATTGATTAGATAGGTTTTGACAAAGGTAGATTCCTGAGGTTTCTATGCTTGTAGGTGTTGCAGTTCTCTGAATCCTGCATGCATGTTTTGAGTGGTTCTTTCACTTTGTTGTTTACACTGATGATTCTAAATCTTTCTTGGGGTATAACATTCAAGGAAACTACCTGGAGTTTATCTATTTGAGGGGGGAATTAATGCAGTGGTAGAGATAGGTGTAAATTCAATCATTTTAGTTAAAGTTGAGGTTTTGTGCTCTGTTGAGAATATTCATATTTTTTGTGATAGGCTCGGAGCTGTGCTTAGGCATTTAGGATGTGTTGGATATTTGTGTACTTTTTATGGCTGTATATATGGCAGCCCTTCTTCCATTAAAGGAAATGCTTTGCTTTGATATCAGCTGTTGTAATCCATTTTTGGCATCCACATTTCATAAGCCTAATGGAAATAATGCAGATTTTAATAGTGACACTTTAAAAAGAATTTAGGCAAAGTAAATAATGAAAAGCCAGCAACTGTGAGCTGTTTAACTAATTTAATTAATTAGCAAAAAAAAAAAAAACAACAAGAATAAACAGACCAGTTTATTATTATTACATCTCATTCAAATGCAAAATACTAAATGGAATTAACATTACTATCTCTAAATGTTAATGGATTAAATAATCCAAGGAAAGAGCCAATCTTTTAAAAAAATTAAAAATCAACAGGTGCAAGTGGTATTTACACAATAATCCCATGTTAAGGTTAATGATAGATGTATGTGGAATCCCAAGGAATATGCAATATTACATTATTCACCCTATAAGAAAAAAAAACAAGAGGTACCATTATATTATGGAAAAAAATCACTATGCCTCAAGTCATATTTAAATATGAAGACAGGGAAGGACTACTAACAATAGTAATAATAAAATATAATAACAGAATTTGGAATTTAGCTAACATTTACTGGATTCCAGGTATAGGAATGGTAACAGTAAGAAAACATATAAATATTATCGACAGAGTTCAAAAAGGGGTTCTAATTCTGGGTGGGGGCTTTAATTGCATTACAGATAATTCTAAGACCACAAACAGTAGACCTATTTTGTCTATCTTCAACAGCGAAAGCTTTTAAAAATTTGATGAGTAACTTAAATTTGATTGACACCTTTGTTTATAAAGAAAATACTTCTTTATCATATTCACATAGATTATAGATTCAATACTCTGACTAGAATCGACAAACTTTACATATCCCAAGATTTAAATATGAAAGTAATTAATTTTACCATTCTCCCATGTCCTTTTTCAGATCACAACTCTCTCATTTTTAAAATGGAATCTGACTTTAAAAAAACTAAACCTAACAACTAGAATTCCTGCCTACATTACTAACTTAAAACAATTCAAATCATGGCTACACTCAGAAATAAAATATTTTCTAGAAACTAATCAGTTAGAGGATACAAATACAGTAATTTTATGGGATACATTAAAGGCTTTTTATATGGCAAAATTCTCTCATGGTACAAAAACAAAACCAAAGAATGGGAATCAGAACTGCAGAATATACTAAAACATTTAATTGATTTAAACGTACACAATTCCATTGATCCTTCCACAAAGAAAAAAGGAATAGATCAGCTAAATAAAAAATACAATGAAGTATTAGCACATAAGACTAATATAGCTTTAGAAAAACTGAAAATTAACTCACATTCAATGTCTTCTAAACATATATATAATTTATCAATGAGAATAAAAAACAATCCACTGAAAACAGTATCGTAAAAATTATATATAAGGGTAAAAATAATAGTTTCAGACATTAGTGATATTTTTGATGCTTTTAAACATCATTATTCTGGTCGTCAAACCAATATTCCTCAACTCAAATTCTATAGATATAGATATAAACTTAGCCAATATAAATAAATTACCAAAGAAAAGAAAATTAGACTTACAACAACAAATTTCACTAAAAGAGATAATCGATAAAATTAAGCAAAGCAAAAATAATAAAACTCCTGGAATAGATGGAATCATAAATGAAATATATAAATTATTACCAACTCCTGCCTTAACTTTATATCACAAGGCTCTTAATGTAATTCATTCTCAACATTTGGTTCTTCCCTCTTGGAGATATTCTCTAATTACCCCTATCTTAAAAGAAAATAAAAATTCAACTTTGTGTAGTTCATATTTACCTATTTCACTTCTTAATAATGATTTTAAAATCTTTACATCCATCTTAGTAAATAGGCTCAAGAAAGCCTTAATAAAAATTATACATGAAGATCAAACAGGTTTCATTTACAATAGACAAACACATGACAACATTCAAAGGATTCTCACTCTTATATATATCATTAATAGAGATAATCAAGAGGCTCTTTTAATTGCCCTTGATATTGAAAAAGCTTTTGACACATTACAGTGGAACTTTCTTTTTAAATCATTAGAAATTTTTGATTTTCACTCTCAGTTTATACATTTGATAAAGTCTATACAGTAACAACCTTGTGTATGTAAAACTTGGCCCATTTAGTTTGGAAGACATAAAAATTACCAAAGGAACTAAACAGGGCTGTCCTCTATCTCCTATTCTTTTTGCTTCAGTCATTGAAATATTTGCAATTACTATCCGTCAATCATCAAAAATAACTGGTATTAATATTCGTGGACAATTCAACTCTAAAGTCATGCTTTTTGCAGACGACATTCTTCTAACTTTGGGTGTTTCAGAAGAATCTCTTAAAGAATTAGATTTACAAACTGCTAAATTCTATATTAATTCAGGTTTAAGAATAAGTAACAAAAAATCCAGATATATGATATTAAACAGTAAACATAACACACATTTTAACCCAAATTACATAACTGGCACATTAGTATCATCCATAAATTACTTAGGAATAACCTTATGTGATAACATAAATGCAACTGTAACCACAGATTATACAAATACTTTATCTACTATAAAATCACTGGTAGAAAAATGGAACAAATTGTTTTTAAATTTTGAAGACAGACTATAATTAATAAAGATTACCTTACTCCCAAAAATTAATTATATTGTCCAAGCCATTTCTATAACTCCAAATAAAATATTAAATTACTTAAAATCTTACTCATTTTTTTATGGTTTCCAAAACGAAATAGAATTGTACTTTATCATTATATTAAACCATGGGAACAAGGGGGAATAAATTTTCCAGATCTTGATTCCTATATTAAGGCTTCCATTCTCAAATTAGCCATCAATTGGTTGGATCCTAATTTCTCATCTGCATGGAAATCTCTTCACACAATCATTTTCTTAAACAAAAACAAATTAGCTGGTAATCTTTTAGTAAATATTCAAAATGTCAATCTATGGTATATACGTGCCATTAATTTAAAATATAATATTGCAAAACCTACCAAAGTAAACATAATAAATCATATTTATAGTAATATCAGAAGTTTTATACACTCAAATCTAGATGTAAAACTCTGGAAGGATCTATTAATTCCCTTCAGGATTATTAAAAATTATACCAACAGAATTTACAAAAATGTCTTTCAAGACTGGGATTCAAAACAATTCATTTGTTGGCAACATTCCTTAAAAGATTTAACAGTATTACAGACCCATGAAATAAAAAAATATTTATAATACCTGACTCTGAATGAATTATTTTAAACAGTATTGTTTCTCATGCTCAAGACCTTTGTAGAATAATAGATAACTCTTCGTTTAAAACTAAACCTAAGATGATTTTTCATATTAAAAATCTGATATACAACAAGTTGAATTTGCCTAACTTAATCTCTAATCTTTACAAAATTCTAATAAACTACAAATCTATATCAAAAAATATATTCTGGAAATTTATTGATAAGGGTCAAATTTTAAATTTATCCCCAGAAGTCAAATCCAATCTACTGTACTCTGTGAAATTTAACTTCTAATCAACAAATATGGAAAATCTTTATGTGGAAATTCTTACACAGAGCTTTTTATACTCCCAATAAAGTTGCTAAAATACATTCATCTGCCACTGTTGTTTGTTGGAGATGTTCTATGGAAATGTTCAGCTGACTGGGAACACGTCATTTATGGTTGTAATAAAATTAATAAGTATTGGGTTGACATAGGTAAATTCTGTCAAGCTTTACTTTCAGATACATTTACCCAAACCCCTAATTCTATTGAATGTAAATGTCATGAATTCTATGACAAAAAAACTTTTACCTCCTCTTGACTATTTTAGCAGTGGCTGGAAAATGTTTAACTAGAAAATGGAAATCATCTGCACCACCCATGTTTGAAGAGTTTTATTATTATTGGAAGAATTAGCTCTCACAGAAATAAAAGTCAAGGAAACAAGAATTCACCCCAGGAAATGGTCTGATAATCCTTGGATCAAAGTTCTTTGTATAAAAGAAACTCTTAAAACATCTCATTCTTTATAATTTTGACTGAATGTTATTTAAATATTCTGAATGTATATTGGTAAACAAATAGTTTTATTATTTCTTCCTTGTGAAATATTTTTATATTAGGCCAAATGTAAATATTTATTCAAAACTTACATTAGAATGTTTGCAATATTTTCATGTGTATAAATTTAATAAAAATATTTGAATAAAAAATAAAGACAAGGGAAGCTGAATGGCAGATAAAGTTAAGAGCAGACAGGTATTCAGGTTTAAATGAATGTGTTAATATTTAAGTGTTTCCTAAAGAAGAGAAGGCTAAATGTTTATAAATTAATGTTCTTGTACTTATTTTGTACTTTTTTATTTCTATTGTGTACATATGTATTACTATTTATGAAGTTTTTAAAATGTTTTTAACTGGTTTAGCATTTACAGTGCTCACTAAAGAATTTTAATTGAATAATGAATTAAGAGTTTTTCATTGGTAGTTTTTTATATAAAAAGTGCTTGAAATTTTTGGTTGAATAGTTTCTGATGAAGTCCTGTTGGATGAAAGTGGTATATTAAACTTTGAATGCAAATTCTGTTCTTGGGCTCCTGACTACGCTTTTTTTTCAGATTTTTTTGCTTTCTATACAGAAAATATATTTGTGGCAAAATGTTAATGAGAGGACATCTGAAAGCACTGTTTTAATGTTTAAAATTACTTACAGCAGTTTAAGGTTCAGAATATGTGTAATGGAATAGTCATCAAAAGTTGTTCCTTGGGGCATGGCCACGATAGCTAATTGTTAGCATCACTGAAGACGTTCTTTGCAGATATATATAACAATACTGACACAAATTCACTATAGATAGAGATCCTATTGGTTTTCTGTGCGTGAAGTAACTCAAGGAAGTTTAATAGTATCTCTTGATTGAAACAAAAGTAAAAACTTAAAAAAATTACCTGTCAGTTCTATTTTTTTCATTTGTGATACTGCTAAAGAACAAACAACTCAAGACAACAAAAGACAAGAAAGTAATATGAAAAAATAACTTGAAATTTTAATGTTTAAGAAATCTCATGAAAAATGGACAAACTAGACATTAAATAGATTCTACTAAAGAAGACTGTGATATCAACTTACTAAAAGATATGGCAAAAAAATTGAAATTTTAATGTAAGAAACTATGAAAAACGTGTAGATGCCATGGTGGTGGCATCTGCTACCCAGCCGGACGTGGCAGAGGCTTCAACGTCCGTCCATCCTCCTAATTAGGGGTCTAGGAGCATGGGCCGGGACGGGAAGCGCACCCTGACTTCAGCGGCCTTTACTCTAGGTCCCTGAATTATTTGGCACATTTCACCAGACTACAGAGGGATCTGGTCAAGGAGCTCTCAGATTCCTCTCAGGTAACCTACCTGAGCAGCTAGCCCAGTCGGTTAGCTCTCAGTTGGCTATCCTTACCTCATTTCTAACTCGTCCATGAGGCTCATTTCATATGCGGCAAGGCGGGAGAGCGGCAGGCACAGGCGTGGCTCTAAGAGACAAGCCTGGCTCTGTTTGTGTCATTTCGCGGAGGCCTTCAAGTCTTCCTTTGCCGCGCTCCCTTTGATGGGTCCTCTTTGTTTGGACCCAAGGTAAAGACACTCTTACCGCTGTGAGCAAGAGGGAAAGACTTTATCTGCCGTAGGCACGTTATTCCACTCCCTTCGGCCTTATCCCAAGGCTAAAGAGGAGGGAAGATGTGGTTCCGAAATCACAGAAATTCTTTGCTGAACAGCAGCAAGATTCCCCTTCCAGAGGCAGAGCCGGGGGAAATTTTTCTGGGAGACGCCGTCCCAGAGGCGGCAGAGGCCCCCGCAACACTGGAGAGCGCGAGTCCTTTCGTGGCGGTTCAGCCTCCCACACTCCATGAGGGATTGCCCGGCTGTGCTGCTCGAGCCAGTCGGGTGCCGTTTCAAGCACCTAAAAGCCTGGGAGTCTATTACTCAGGACAGATGGGTGCTTGGATTATTGCCGGAGGTTACACCATTCCCTTCACACCCACCCCACCGTCCAAAAATCCCGGACCCACCACCCAGTCAAAGGGAAATTGCAGCCGTAGAAGCTTCAAAGCTGCTAGAAAAGGAGTCATCCAACCGGTCCCCACAGACCAGATCGGATCCGAAATTACTCAAGGTTCTTTTAGTGCCAAAAGACAGGGGACCTGGACGGACCTGAGACCCATTTTGGATCTCAGCAAACTAAACCAGTCCGTCATGAAGTCCAAATTCGAATGGTCACTTTACAATCCATTCTCCCATTGTTGGAGAAGGATGTTTGGATGTGCTCCATAGATCTCAAGGACGCCTATTATCACATACCGATACATCAGGCGTCCAGGAGGTATCTGCGCTTCAGCCTGGGAGACAGTCATTTCCAATTTTGTGCACTGCCCTTTGGTCTCACCACAGCCCCAGGGTGTTCACCAAGTGTTTGGCAGTAGTGACTGCTCACCTGAGGAGTCTTGGATTCCAAGTGTTTCCCTATCTGGACGACTGGCTCCTGACTGCCACCACCAGGCATCTACTATGGACAACCTACAAGCCACCATCTCCTGGGTGCTTCCCTGGGAATTACATTCAACTGGTCAAAGTCTGTCTTGCTGCCTCTCAGCGCATAAGATTCATAGGAGCAGAGATAGACTCAAAATTGATGGAATCTTCCTTCCTACCGAAAGGATACAAACATTACAAGATCAAGTTCAGCCCTGCTTCTAAGATCCAAAGCCCCAGCCAGGATGGTCCTGCAACTTTTAGGTTCAATGTCTGCCACGGTTCTCCTAGTTCCTCTGGCAAGATTGCACATGAGGATTCTTCAGTGGCTATTATCGACACAATGGTCTTTCAGGATCTCCCCTCAATCATCACATACTGATTACAGAAACGTGCAAACGGGACCTCCGCTGGTGGCTTCTGCCATCCAATCTGAATCAGGGGAGACCCTTTGTTATACCCTCCGGTGGCCACCTTGACGGATGCCTCCCAGACGGGTGGGGGGCATTGTCTGGGCAGGTCAGTTCAGGTTCTTGGCTTCCAACGAAACATTTCTCCATATCAATGTGTTGGAAATGAGGGCTGTACTTCTGTCCCTACAAGCCCTCCACAAGTTTCTCCCTCAGGCATTATCGCCATCCACACAGACAACATGTCGGTGGTCTGGTATCTAAACAAACAAGGAGGGACCAGATCTTACCCCTTTGCAGAGAGGCCATGAGGGTGTGGGAATGGGCAGTGGCTACCAACGCTTCTGGTAGCGACCCACATTCCAGGAAAATCCAATGTATTGGCAGACAGACTGAGCAGGACTATTCTCTCTCCTCACGAGTGGTCTCTGAACAAACAGTAGCAGCTCAGGTTTTCAAAGATGGGGACTCCGTGCTGCGACCTGTTTGCAACACCACAAACACAAGTGCAAAGGTTCTTTTCCTTGACCCACATCAGGGCAGCTATGGATGCTCTAGTCCAACCTTGGCCAACAGGACTGCTTTATGCTTTCCTCCGTTCCACTCCTCCCCAAAGTCATCCAGAAAGCTTCCCAATTGGGGTCCACAATGATTCTAATTGCCCCATACTGGCCTCGTCAGGTATGGTTCCCCACCTAAGAAATATACAGGGCTGTCCTCTATTACCATTTTTTCTTTTCCGTCAATCATCAAAAATAACTGGTATTAATATTCGTGGACAATTCAACTCTAAAGTCATGCTTTTTGCAGACGACATTCTTCTAACTTTGGGTGTTTCAGAAGAATCTCTTAAAGAATTAGATTTACAAACTGCTAAATTCTATATTAATTCAGGTTTAAGAATAAGTAACAAAAAATCCAGATATATGATATTAAACAGTAAACATAACACACATTTTAACCCAAATTACATAACTGGCACATTAGTATCATCCATAAATTACTTAGGAATAACCTTATGTGATAACATAAATGCAACTGTAACCACAGATTATACAAATACTTTATCTACTATAAAATCACTGGTAGAAAAATGGAACAAATTGCTTTTAAATTTTGAAGACAGACTATAGTTAATAAAGATTACCTTACTCCCAAAAATTAATTATATTGTCCAAGCCATTCCTATAACTCCAAATAAAATATTAAATTACTTAAAATCTTACTCATTTTTTATGGTTTCCAAAACGAAATAGAATTGTACTTTATCATTATATTAAACCATGGGAACAAGGGGAAATAAATTTTCCAGATCTTGATTCCTATATTAAGGCTTCCATTCTCAAATTAGCCATCAATTGGTTGGATCCTAATTTCTCATCTGCATGGAAATCTCTTCACACAATAATTTTCTTAAACAAAAACAAATTAGCTGGTAATCTTTTAGTAAATATTCAAAATGTCAATCTATGGTATATACGTGCCATTAATTTAAAATATAATATTGCAAAACCTACCAAAGTAAACATAATAAATCATATTTATAGTAATATCAGAAGTTTTATACACTCAAATCTAGATGTAAAACTCTGGTAGGATCTATTAATTCCCTTCAGGATTATTAAAAATTATACCAACAGAATTCACAAAAATGTCTTTCAAGACTGGGATTCAAAACAATTCATTTGTTGGCAACATTGCTTAAAAGATTTAACAGTATTACAGACCCATGAAATAAAAAATATTTATAATATCTGACTCTGAATGAATTATTTTAAACAGTATTGTTTCTCATGCTCAAGACCTTTGTAGAATAATAGATAACTCTTCGTTTAAAACTAAACCTAAGATGATTTTTCATATTAAAAATCTGATATACTACAAGTTGAATTTGCCTAACTTAATCTCTAATCTTTACAAAATTCTAATAAACTACAAATCTATACCAAAAAATATATTCTGGAAATTTATTGATAAGGGTCAAATTTTAAATTTATCCCCAGAAGTCAAATCCAATCTACTGTACTCTGTGAAATTTAACTTCTAATCAACAAATATGGAAAATCTATATGTGGAAATTCTTACACAGAGCTTTTTATACTCCCAATAAAGTTGCTAAAATACATTCATCTGCCACTGTTGTTTGTTGGAGATGTTCTATGGAAATGTTCAGCTGATTGGGAACACGTCATTTACGGTTGTAATAAAATTAATAAGTATTGGGTTGACATAGGTAAATTCTGTCAAGCTTTACTTTCAGATACATTTACCCAAACCCCTAATTCTATTGAATGTAAATGTCATGAATTCTATGACAAAAAAACTTTTACTTCCTCTTGACTATTTTAGCAGTGGCTGGAAAATGTTTAACTAGAAAATGGAAATCATCTGCACCACCCATGTTTGAAGAGTTTTATTATTATTGGAAGAATTAGCTCTCACAGAAATAAAAGTCAAGGAAACAAGAATTCACCCCAGGAAATGGTCTGATAATCCTTGGATCAAAGTTCTTTGTATAAAAGAAACTCTTAAAACATCTCATTCTTTATAATTTTGACTGAATGTTATTTAAATATTCTGAATGTATATTGGTAAACAAATAGTTTTATTATTTCTTCCTTGTGAAATATTTTTATATTAGGCCAAATGTAAATATTTATTCAAAACTTACATTAGAATGTTTGTAATATTTTCATGTGTATAAATTTAATAAAAATATTTGAATAAAAAATAAAGACAAGGGAAGCTGAATGGCAGATAAGTTAAGAGCAGACAGGTATTCAGGTTTAAATGAATGTGTTAATATTTAAGTGTTTCCTAAAGAAGAGAAGGCTAAATGTTTATAAATGAATGTTCTTGTACTTATTTTGTACTTTTTTATTTCTATTGTGTACATATGTATTACTATTTATGAAGTTTTTTAAATGTTTTTAACTGGTTTAGCATTTACAGTGCTCACTAAAGAATTTTAATTGAATAATGAATTAAGAGTTTTTCATTGGTAGTTTTTTATATAAAAAGTGCTTGAAATTTTTGGTTGAATAGTTTCTGATGAAGTCCTGTTGGATGAAAGTGGTATATTAAACTTTGAATGCAAATTCTGTTCTTGGGCCCTGACTACGCTTTTTTTTCAGATTTTTTTGCTTTCTATACAGAAAATATATTTGTGGCAAAATGTTAATGAGAGGACATCTGAAAGCACTGTTTTAATGTTTAAAATTACTTACAGCAGTTTAAGGTTCAGAATATGTGTAATGGAATAGTCATCAAAAGTTGTTCCTTGGGGCATGGCCACGATAGCTAATTGTTAGCATCACTGAAGACGTTCTTTGCAGATATATATAACAATACTGACACAAATTCACTATAGATAGAGATCCTATTGGTTTTCTGTGCGTGAAGTAACTCAAGGAAGTTTAATAGTATCTCTTGATTGAAACAAAAGTAAAAACTTAAAAAAATTACCTGTCAGTTCTATTTTTTTCATTTGTGATACTGCTAAAGAACAAACAACTCCAAGACAACAAAAAGACAAGAAAGTAATATGAAAAAATAACTTGAAATTTTAATGTTTAAGAAATCTCATGAAAAATGGACAAACTAGACATTAAATAGATTCTACTAAAGAAGACTGTGATATCAACTTACTAAAAGATATGGCAAACAAAAAATGCTCAAATAAAAAGCACATAAGTGGCTTTGAATGACAAAGAGGAAAGGCTTAATGAAGAAGAGTCACATACTGAATCTATCCTAATGCAAAATAAACAATTTACGTAAGATAAGTTAATGTCACATTCAGAGAAAGAAAAGGCAATTTGAGGATACATGGAATGCTAGACAATCTAGAAGGTGAGAATATGATAAACTTTCTTTTAACATGAAAATACATTTTAGGGAAAATGTTATTTATTCATCATTTAACTAAGAAGAAATATGTTTTAATGCTTGTATACCTTGTAAGAGTAGTAATATTATTTATCTGGCAAAGTGTATGAAATGCACATCAATTTATATATATGTATATGATCCCATATCAGAAATTAGGAGGAAAATCAATACAAATGGATTATTTAAAAATGTGGGCATGAATACCATTTTAAATTTGCTGTCTTGAAAGAAAGTATTAGAGGGGCAATATGGCCGCAAATACTGAAAATGCATAATATGCAAAGGCTTAGAGCAGATGTGGATCCAGGCTTGGGTGGATTAATCAGATTAAAACTTGTACTGTAACTGAGACAGATGAAATTGAGATAAATGAATCATGTTTGTTAATCTCATCATATGACTATACTAGGAATATTTAAATGTATTTTATAGATATGAAATTTTAAATTTGTGGAAGCATTTTTAGGTGAAGGCTTGTGTTTTACTTTATAACATTAAATTGTTTTCTGTGTTAACTTGAGCTGGCCTGTTTGGGGTTTAGATTTGTTTTTAACTTGTCACATTTCAACCTGCCTACGCTTCCCATCTGTGATTTAAATGAAAACAACCAATTATTAGCATAGTAGTGCAGAGAGTAGTGTTATCATTCACAGCAACTTTGTCCTGTGTTTGAGTTCTTGGCTGCAATACTTTGTGTATAGCTGCATGTCGTTCCTCTCCCAGAGTGGGTTTTATGTGGGTGCTCTGGTTTCTACTAACACCTCAAAGATGTGCCAATAGTGAATTGGTGTTCCTCCAACTTGTCTGCAAATAAGCATGAAGTGTGTGTGTGTGTGTTATTTTATAACTGATAAATTGCCGTGCACTAGATATTTTGAATTTAATTTGGAGTTGAGGGTTATTTTTATTGACGCTTCTTTTTATTCATTACATCAGCTCTGTTTGTCATTTTTTAAAGTTGTATTTAGGTCTTAGCACTAGTGCATGTTCCCAGGATAGTGCATTCTTAATATTTACTGCAGTATTCTTGGAATCTCACAATACTGACTGATCATAAGACAAGTGATCATTGGTGCAGCAATGTTACGGCTGGTATCCATTTGTCAGCCAAGCACAGCTGTGTGGAAATGAGACAGTGATTTTATTTAAGTTGGTCAAGATCATCAAGTGACAGATAGTGGTGGGTACAAGTGCTGTGTACATCAGGTGTTGCACAGCTATATGTCTCTTGCTAACTGCAGAACACACTGAGATTATTTCCAGAGGCTGCTGAAGGAATAATTGCTGTAGGAGTACACTCATGACTGCCAGGTAGTGGACATGTGTTGCTTGAGTTAATTCTGAATCCTTGCTGATAGCATGCAGGCAGTCTGCTCAGTTGCTGGTGTTCTTTCAAAAAGCGCCTAATCCAACCAGCACCTGCAGCACTACCTAGTAAAGAGTCAGGGCTTCATTCCTGTATGCCTTGGGCTTCAATGTGTGTAAGTATCTCTTTAAAATTACAAGGATGTTGTATTCCCTATATGATATTGCTGTGCTGAATGCCTAAGAGATGTCTTGCTGGCTTTGCAGAATGGAAGTCATGCAAAAAAGAAAACTTTCTGGTGCTCAACTGAGGAAGGCTAAATGTACAAGGGACAAGGCTGCACAGGTGTCTAAATGACACACTGCATTTATTTTTGGGTTTGTATGTATGAATGTTGTCTCCTGTTCTAACAACTGTGTTTAATATAACATCATGGTGAGGTTATATCTTTTGCATGAATATCCATGTCATTTTTTGCAGGTGTTACATGCTGTGCCACAGATTGAAGGACTTTGAGAACTCATTTCTGAAAGACCATTGTTGAATGTTTAGATCATTAGTTTCCCTAACTGTTGGATATATGGGCTTATTTCAGCCCAGTCCCATTAACTGCCATTTTGCCTTTCTGCAGCATTGATGAAATGTCAGAGCACATAACCATGATGGACACAGCATATCATCCATCGTAAGTATGCTGATTGTTTCATGTCGTGTAGTAAAATTTATTTTCAGTTTTGGCATTTGTATCTGAAGAACTGCTAAATTTTTTTTTTTCTGTTTTGTTTCTTTGATCTGCTACAAATTCATAAGGTAAAAGATTCTTCTCAACTTGAAGCATCTACTGTTGTCACTGAGCAGCTACCTGCAGTGCCGGTGCACAGTAGCCTACCTACTGAAGATGGCAATGTAGCAATACCACAGAACACCTGCAGTGTTGGTGCATTGTAGCCTGCCTACTGAAGATGGCAATGTAGCAATACCACAGAGCACCTGCAGTGCCAGTGCATTGCAGCCTGCCTACTGAAGATGGCAATGTAGCAATACCACAGAGCACCTGCAGTGTCTGCCATCTTCAGTAGGGAGGCTACAATGCACTATGTAGCAATATCACAGAGCACCTGCAGTGTCGGTGCATTGTAGCCTGCCTACTGAAGATGGCAATGTAGCAATACCACAGAGCACCTGCAGTGTCGGTGCAGTGTAGCCTGCCTACTGAAGATGCCAATGTAGAAACACCAGAGAGTAACACATCTGAAACTTTAGTGAAGAGAGAAGTCACAGCTGCATGATGAAGGAGATAACAGGCTTGTATACCTGCCAGATACTGGCAGAGGCACAAAAGGTTACTATTTTGACAAGTCAAATGCTACCATCGCAACATTAGCAGTATCCAAAATGGCTTATGAAACTTAGCAATATCAATGGTTTAACCCACAACCACTTCATGAGTTTTGTAAGATACCCTTTGCATTTGGATGCAGTATTTTGTGGACTACATTTTATTTTCAACACTTCAAAAAACTCTGTTTTGGTTTCAGCATATATGACCGACTATCTGAATGCCAAGAAAATACCTGAAGGGCACAGTATCTAAAAACACCATTTGTAACAGCAGATGACTTTGTAAGAGTTTATGTACTGAACGACAGATAATTACATTGCAAAGCCTTCTGCAGAAGGATCATAAAATACTTGAACGTAGAAGAATACTTTATGAAACATTGTCCAAATCATTCTTCTGCGTGGAAGGGAAAATATTCAACTAAGTGGAAATCTAGCTACAATTGAAAAGTTCAATGTTCCTGTTAAGTTCATCGGTAAGCTAGATACTGTTTCCCAAAAACACTTTCATTGTGCTCCACAAAATAGAGTGTATACATCTGCACAATCCATAATGAAATTATTTACCTCACAGGTCAGCAGATGCAAACAAGAACTCTCTCTCAAGTAAGTGACAAAATTCTTCAGTCTAATTTCAGATGGGACCACAGACATTTCTCTGAAAGAACAAATAACACTGACAGTGCGCTGTGTAAACATGAGGGAACGTGCAAGCTTTGACCTTAGAGAGGATTTTATAGAGTTCTTAGGAGCATATGAAACCACTGGGTAAGAACAGGCTGAACTATTTCTGTGAAAATGGACTGGGGACTTGAAATAAAAAACATGGGAGGCAGAGGATGTGGTAAAGGTTGCAATGCTAGTGACAAATTTAATGGAGCACACGCAAGACTGGATACAGTAGTTCCAGAAGCAAAATCTGTGTCTTGCAAAGCCCATAGTTTGAATCCAGTGATAGTCACCTTATGTACCCTGCAGCAGATACTGAACATTTTGGATATATGCAGGAAGATCACAGAAAAGGACCCCTTTAGCAAAGCGCAATACTGTTTACTTGTCTAAACTAAAAGAATTTTGAGAAGATGCCCTGTGGCTTGGAGGAGAAAGCTGAAGACCACACAAGAGCCTTGCAAGTCCATGGTAATAAACAGTGGGTGAGCCAGGCAGACTGTCTCCAAATCTCCAGCTTGAAATACTTGGTTTTAAGAACTTTGGAAAAGGTTGCGGACTTTGATGATGGGGTTGACAGGCTGAAATATTTCTGCACCAAGTTTAGTTTCCTCTTTTGCTTGATCATTGCTGAGCACATACTAGAACTGACAAAACCTCACACTAAGCAACTTACTGACTGCCAGCCACAATTTCTTGCTCAGTACTTGCTGCCACATAAGCTATCTGCAATAATTTGCTGAAATGGTGACAGCTGTGTGTAATGCATGCAAGTTTGACCTTCCCATTCTGGACAGCTTTAAAACAGAACTGCAAAGGTGGATGATGAAGTGGATCATGCACCCAGAAGACCAAATGTCATGTACCATCACTGGCATTTTATCTACAGTGGCCGATTCATTTTATTCATGTATTTCAACTGTACTTTCTGTTGTTGCTACCATGCATGCAAGTGTTGTTACAGCCAAAAGATCCTTTAGTGCACTATGTGGAATCAAGACCTAGCTATGTAACCCCAATGGGTAGACCATACTAATGGGTCTGGTATTTATACATCAAGATAACCCATTTGATATGCAGCTACTGTTGAAAGACTAGCCCTTGCAATGATCACCAGATAGTTTTTGCCACAGGATGACCTCACCTATGGGAAGGTTCCATGGATATTTGATTTGCAGTGAAGTATATGCTAATCCATATTTGGCTGTCTAGATTGAGTAGTATTTGCCTAGTGAATATTCCACAGCAGTGGCAGTTTACTGTGAAGGTCCAGACTGAATTTGACATTCAAAATGACTTTGCCTGGATGCATTGGCCAGGTAGGTCATGCCGTCAAGGAAAAAAAAAGCTCATTTCATAGTTGATAATGCCATTTAGAAAACTGTGCTTGAAATGAGTTTGCATTACATTCCTGTTTTCTTCAAGTCTGGCCATCCAAACTGTTCATACTGACATGTATGCAGACATTTATTTTGTAAAGCCACTCAGCTGAGTGGTAAGCTACTTTATGTGAATGGTTTAGGAGGTTAATATATACAGACTGTCTTCCTGTGGACTACCTAGTTTATGTGAACTGCACATTTTAAAGAAACAGCAAATGAGCACAAAAGATATAATAAAAAGTGTAAATGTAATCTTTGCAGGGTTTTTTTTGGTATTTATACTGGTTCATCATATACTGACACTGTATAATGGTAAAAATGTGTCATTATGAACGGATTACACACTAAAATAAGTAGAACCACAAAATGACTTCATTGTTCTACCGAATCTCTGAACCGGGTTTTGCAGACGCTTACATTGAGGGGTTCTTCTATCATTTTAAGCATCTTACTACTGGGGGGCTGTTCTGGGACTTTTAATGCTTCATAACATACAACTACATTGTAAGGAAATGGCAGTGGTGGTACCTACTTAGTGCAACAAGTTTAGATGTGCCACTGTAAAACACAATACCATATAGATCAACACAAAACCTTTCCTTGTAACATTTCACATTGGTTATTTAAAAACAGAATAATGTTATAACTGCAATGTTAACTGTGACTGTTGCTTACTTTGGCTATAGTTTGTTGACCCTTAGTCATTGTTTTAACTACCGAAATGTAAACTGGACATTTTATTACAGTACTCATACTGTTACTGTAAAAGTACACTGCGCTGCAATAGCTTGGACTATTGTAATTACTGACCTGTAAACTGGTCAGTTTGCTATGCTAGTTCTTAACTCTTCTTGAGGTAGAGTGTCATTATATTGTTTATAGTTGGCCCAGCTTGGATGAGTATAGAGAATGGATATTACTGGTATGCATGGACCTCTGGGTTGTGTAGAGAATGGAGATTACTGGTATGCATGGACCTCTGGGTAGTGTAGAGAATGGATATTACTAGTATGCATGGACCTCTGGGTAGTGTAGAGAATGGATATTACTGGTATGCATGACCTCTGGGTTTAACTGCCATGTTGAGGCACCGATGGCAGTCAGGGCTGCATATTCCTTTTGTGTGAATGAACCTCTGTAACTTTTCATGTTATACCACAGATGGGTGTTAACCATCAGCACTACCTTTGTGCGGCTGGCTACCATGATTGATAGAGAGGCATGTCCTAGTACTGCATTGCAAGCCAAGTCAACAAATTGTTGTAAAGCAGAACTGTAACTAAAAGGCAATCTGTGTTATGTGAATAAGGAGCTAATGTACAAAAACTAAAATGTCAACGCTATCAGAAGTATGTATACTGTAAGTCCACTACATCAGTTATATCTTTAACTGCTTGGAGGGTGAAATGGGTCTATATTATAACATTGAAGTTCTCTAACATCGAATATTATATCGAACCCGTAATGTCGAATGCTGAAAACAGCGAAGGTGCAGGACACTAAATTCTTTCCCAGGGAAAGAATTCGGTGGGCAGTTGCTGTGGCTTCACTGTTTTCAGCGTTCAATATGTTGGAATGTTACGGGTCGGGTTCAGGTAAGTGTGTGATTGTGTGTAGGTTAGGGATAGGGGGTGGGTTAGGTGAGTTATGGTTAGGGCGTGGGTCAGATAAGTGTGCGATTGTGTGTAGGTTAGGGGGCAGGTTAGGTGAGTTAGGGTTAGGGCGCGGGTGAGGTGAGTGTGTGATAGTGACGGACCTTAGGGATAGGGTTGGGTTAAGGTAAGTGGATAGCTAGTACTGTATGTAAAGTTTAGTTTAGGTGTAGGATTTTAAGTGTATGTGTGTGGATTGCTGTTTTCTTTGTGTGTGTTTGTGTTGTGTGCATGTTTCTCAGAATAGCAAATTTTTTCCCTGGGAAAAAAATTCGCTATTCTGACTGTTCGATGTTTTCAGACGTCAGAGTTTAGGGTTCGATATTATAACATTCGATGTTAGAGAACTTTGATGTTATAATATAGACCCGGGTGAAATATGGTTCTATACTGTAATGCTGTTGAATGATCTACTTATATATGTTCCATCCCCTGTACTACCCTTACCCTTGTCTTCCAGTGTATACAATTTGAAAATTTCTGGCTACACCCTTGGGAAGTCATTCTCCAGACAGCAATAAAAATTAGACAGAATTGCAATATGATTATTTTTCAGAACACTCAGAGGATTTTGATGAGTACTGGATCTCAGATGGTTGCCATAAATTGATACTTTAAGAGGAAAATAAATCACATACCATTAATACAGAACACAGGCTATAAACAATCACAACTAAGTCAAAACACCTTTATACAAAGCTAAGAAATTTTCACTTAATATACAACTGAAAAATAAATCTGTAATGCTTTTTGAACACACTATAATGCTAGTTTTCTCAGACTAGATGAGTTCATTTTTACATTTTTGCTCCTTTAAGAAATGAGGAAGTCTAGGTAATGGGGTATTTAATCTTACTTTAATTCTCACATAAAGGATTAATTGCTATTTATTTGTCAACTCTTATGATGTTTCTACTTAAAATATTGTGAATGCAAATTGTTTAAAGCTGCTCTAAACTCTGCTAAAGTGTTTATTTATTTATTTATGGTGCCATTTTTTCACAACATATTATAAATCGGTGAGTAGCAACAGGCTTGTACAGCTTCCCACACACACACACACACACACACACACACACACACACACACACACACACACACACACAGAACTAAGGCGCTGACCTGCCTTTCTGTACCATCATTCAGAACTGCTGCTCCAGAAAGAGGAATGCAGGAGCTGGACTTCAAGAATTGCTCCCCTAAAGCCTTGCACCCCACACTTGCTATAATTCAGCCTTCCACAGGACTTTTTATTGTGTACTGGTACTGAAGATTTAATTTTCTCTCTCTCTAGAGTTCTCCTAACATGATGCCATGTTATTTCCTAGTAGGATTTGTTTATATACTGTATAATTATAACCTAGGAAGTTCACTGTTTACATATTTCACATATTCTACAACACACTTTACTCAATTGCTTGTTCTGCAAAGTATGTCTCACAAAGACCATCTTTTATTTAACATTGCAGTACAACAAATGGATGCAATATTTATATACTTAAATGGAATGTATGTTATACTGCTCTTATGTATTCTAAGAAATTGTTTGAATACTGCTTTTTGAAAAATACAGTAAGATGCTTATGTCAGTAAATAACATTGATTTATTTATATATTAGATCAAATCTTTCAGGAAAAAAAATGTGACTGTGTTAGGGGTAACTTTGTTATGCTTCTGTTATTTGTTTTTGTGTTGTGAAAAAAAAAAAATTTAAAAATATACATGATCAGAAGAATACTGTAATTATAATAAAATTTAACTGTACTGGAATAGTATATATAGTACTTTCTCAAAATCTGTAAAGGATATCAACGCAAACTATAATAATGTTTCCGTAAAATAAACAGAGAGCAATGATTCATCAGATTGTTCACATGAAATTGTATATGCTTAGCAAACAAACAGCATTGCACATTAATGTGTTCTGAAGAAAAGAGTCTGTGGTGATTATAGTAAACTGTATGTAACTAAGGTAGCAGAACAAAGCTGGTGGGGCGAACACATACATTTCTCTTTTGCATCAGTACAAAGAGATCACGTTTTAAACAAAACATATTCAGCTCTGAAGCATACTATTATTAATATGTTTTTATTCAAGTTTCACAATTGTGGTAACTGAGTTGCCTTGCTTGGAAACAAGTGGTAAAACAGAACAACACAAAGAATAAGGCACAGCCCTGTATTGTTTTCAGATCCTGCTGGAATACCTTTTTAAATACAAAGGTTGGTTCTTTGAAAACACATGTATTTTTAAGATTGTAGCTACCCAAGCCGTTACCTTGAGCATTTATTTATTCATTTATTTCCAGTTTGATGACCGGGGAGGTCCACTGGGCTCAGGGAGCCCATTTTCAGTGGAGGCCCAGGGAGAAAAGCTCTGCATTACATAGTTTAGTTACATATACAATCATAGTAAAGAAGACACAATTACAATTTCATTCCATGCTAGAGAACAAGTATAAATTCTTTGGTTACATAGTACCTAAACATTTAGCATGGCAGTGGTAACTTAACTGAGAGGGAGGATAAAGACTTAGAAGGAAAACAGAGAAAAAAAAAAGAAAAAAGGTGGGATGGGTTATTTATAATATGTACAATTATGTTATTTACAATATGTACATCTATGTTAGGTTAGCTTGTACTTATTCAGGAGTTTAAGGGGTGGATTGATTTTAGGCTAGGTGGGGAGAGTGCAGTTGCTTTTCCTGTTAGAGGAAAGGTAGGAATGTGACTGAGTTTTAAAGTTTTCACAAGTCCTTAGAGAGGAAGGAAGAGAATTCCGTTTTTTAGCTAAGGAGAAGGATAGAAGAAGCTGGCCAGCAGGACGATTGGGTTTGCGGACAGTGATTGGGTTTTGGTGAGTAGATCTTAGAGCTCTCTGAGGGTTGTAAGGTTGAAGGATGTTGGTTAGTACTGGGCACTTAGTAGGTTGAAAAATTAGTCTGTGGGCTGTAGTAATTTGGAGATAGTCTAGATGATTGGAGAGTTCAAGCCAATTTAACAAATGAAGGGCAGTACAATGATGGGTGGAGAATTTGGCTTTGGTTGCAAATTTAGAAATCTTACTATAACAGACTTCCAATTTGGAGGAGAGAATGCCAGATACGTTTGTTAGTAGAGGAGCGCCATACATTAGTGAGGGGGAGTAGATAGGTAGTGACGAGAGTTTGTCTGGTGGAAGGAGAGAGAAAGTGGATGTTTCTGTATAGCATACCAAGTTTTATATGGGTTTTCTTAATGTTTTGCTGGATGTGAGTGTCGAATTTTAGGTGTTCATCAATAGTAACCCCAAGTAGTTTAGCAAAGGGAACAACCTCTATAGTAGAGTTGTTTTGGCTAATAATGTGGAACAAATTTTTATAAAGAGGGGAAGCTTTTGAGGGAGAGAATAATAGTATTTTGGATTTATTGGCATTTAGCGAGAGGTGGTTTTGGAGCATCCAGTTTTCAGTGGTGGAGAGAGCAGTTTGGGTCATTGTTTGAAGCTCCGAGAGGTTAGAGGCACAGCAGACTAAAACTGAATTGTCTGCATATTGTACAGTTTTGGTGCTGGGTATGGCTTTGTGGAAATCATTAATAAAGATGTTGAAAAGCATTGGACCGAGTATGGATCCCTGGGGTACCCCAGTGGGGGTAGGAAGGGAGGTTGAGGTGCCTTTTCCCCATTTCACAGCTTGAGACTTGTCAGAGAGGTAGCTTGAGAACCAAGATAAGGTATTCTGGGAAAGATTAAGGTTAGAAAGATGGTTCATTAGATGGGTGTGGGAGACGGTATCGAATGCCTTGGACATATCTAGTAGAACTGTTGATACTATTTTTCCAGAGTCACGGGCAAGATTTATCGTGTCTAAGAAGGAGAGAAGGGCAGTGATAGTATTATGGCCAGGTCGGACGTCATGTTGGGTTGGAGTGATTAGTTGTTGATTGGCTAGGAATGGCATAAGCTGAAGGTGGATGCATTTTTCCAGAAGTTGTGAGATTGGGGAGAGGATAGCTATGGGGCGGAAGTTAGATATGCTATTGTTTTTGCCTCCTTTATGGATAGGTGGAATAAAGGCAGCATGCCATAATTTGGGCACATAAGATTCCTGCATGGATCTATTGATCAAGACGCTAATGGGGAGAGTGATACCATCTGCGGCTATTTTTAGGAAGGAAGATGGGATATTGTTAGGGGCATTACAGCATGGTTTTAATTTAGAGAGTAATTTTTTATGTGGGAGGTTGTGATGGGTTTAAGTTCAAATATTGGAAGAGGATTGGGCGCAGAGGGTGGTGTAGAGGATGAGGAAGATTGGATAGGTTGAGGGGAAAGTTTATTGTTAGAGAAGGTCTTGGTCAGTTCTGCTATGGAGTTGATGAAGAAGGAGTTGAATAGAGAGGCTATTTCAGGATCAGATTTGCTGGTGTCAGGGCAGGGGTTGTTTTTGGTACCTGGGTTGAGAAGAGAATTAATGGAATTCCAGAAATGTTTGGAGTTTTTTGATTGGTTAGACTGGAGTTTGATATAGTAGGACTTTTTGTCTCTGATGATTTGTTTTTTAGTGAGGTTGCAGAGTTGTTAATATTTAAGAAAAGCTTCTGGCTGCTTGTTTTGATATGTTTTCCAGGATTTATTTCTTTGTAGCATAAGTTTTTTGGTATATTTGGTTAGCCATGGGGCATCTTACACATTATTTTTACTTTTGAACTCCTGTCCAGGCCTATATTAGTTAATTTTGTATATGTACAACACAGTTCTTACGGTTTATCACTATAAATGTTTTATAGCTAATTCATTATTATGTTTGTGTCCCAATTAAGTGTTTCCTTCCTTCTTTATAAATTGCATATAATTTACACTTCCAGTATATTATTCTTCATAATGAAAATAATGTCAAAGAATTAACCACATACAAGACATACATATCACTGTTTGCAACATGTGTTGCTATCCACACTAATTTTGTGCCACCAGCTTGGACTATAGTTAAGGGGGGGGTGAGATTGCACATGTCTACCAATACAGTTAACAAAGCAAAAAAATGAGTAGCTGTATGGCAGCACATATAGTTAAAAATTATTCAGCAAATCTTACAATACTTTTGCTTTTGTTTTTGAACAAGATTTGTCACCCCCTTATTCTGCTTTTGGAAATCATTTGTAAAAGAAAACCTTCATATGGTATTGCTTTAGGGTGAGAAGCTTGAAAAGCATTTAGATGTGAGGAGTTTTTTTCCTCCTTTTTCAGTTTAGTTAAATGGAGTGGACCCAAAATGTTGTGGTGGCGCATGACCTCTGAACTAAAAAGTTACCCGACCCCCCATCATTACCTTGCAAGTAGGGGTGCAGATAGCCAACATACTGCTGTGGAGCTCTTTTAACTGCAATACTACATGACTACAGAAAAGCAACTCGGTACCAGTCTCCACCTACACCTGCTGTTTGAGAAACAGCTCCTTTTTACAATTTAGCTGAAACCTTAAGTTGATTTTCAGCATTTCTTTTAAGGGTCAAAATGCTGGTATGCACACTGACACTTGGAAAACATCACAGACAGCCTCTGCATTCTGTAATTTGACCAGCGACTTGGATTATACTGATACTGAGTCAGATGAGAGACTTGCAGATTGACAGTGATGACCCAGACTGGGAAGAAGTCAGCATAGGTGTCATTGGTGGTATGTCATAAAGAGTAACAGTGATTCTGGGTAAAAGTTAAGTGCAGTTTATTCCACAGATTTATGGCATTCCCAATGCTAAAGCAATGCAGGACCATTATGTTCTCTGTATTTTCTGTTGCAAATATGCAAACTTGGCTGCTGGTAGCTAATCATAGCCCCAAAGCACATTTTTAATTTCTGAAAGCTGCTTACTTGCCATTTTTTCAAAGTACCTGACCTGCCTGGGAGCCTGTCAAGTATATACTCACGAGATTATGTGGTCTCAGACAGTGATGGTACAGGTGTGAGAAAGAAAACACACCAAGCTTCGGGATGCTTAGCTCTGTCTAAGTATTGCTTCTGACAACATATTCCTAGCATGCGGTATGTAGATCAATGGTTGCTCCTTTGTCCCAAAGTGAATATAACAGCAATATTGTTCAGGATATCTACTTTTTCAATCTACTTATCTTACACTATCATTACACAGTGTGGAAAGAGGAAGAGAATAACATCCTGCATGAAATGAGCAGACAGACAGCCAAATTAGAGGGGTTGCCAGGTGCTTCTCTCACAGCCATACTGCCAAATATGACTCCAACTCTGTAATGGATCTTGAATTGGCAAAATAGTAGACATTCAATTAGTACAGGAGAAATGATGGCGTATTACACTGATTTCTATTATACTAGTTACATTCACTGTGTAAAGTGACTAATTATGTGATGTTTGCATCTGTTTAATGTACAGCAACAAGGTCTGGGACTGCTCTGCAGTGGAGCTGGAGACACTAAAAAGTCATCGACATTCTTTTTCAAACAAAGGATTCAGACTGGGTGCATCTGTAAGTAAATTACTGCATGAATGCATGCTGCACAAAAAGTATTGGTTCAATGTGTAGCATATTGCCAAAGGTGTGTGAGCAACTGATAAATATTTCATTAACATTACAACTGCATAGGATATCAAGTGTTTCAAAAGCCACATGGTATTAAATGGAAATGTTTGATTTAATGATGTAATTAATTAATTGTTTGATTGAACACACTATATGAGACAAATTCTTTTAATGCATTTTTACTCCTTGAAGGCTTGTGTGTAGAGCCGAGACGTTAGAGCTGTGTTTGAGTTTTTAAATAAATTGGTGGAATCACTGGCTGGTCGTTTTTGTTTTGTTCTAGTTCAGTTTGTGGTTTTTAGCTTATTTCATGGCCAGTGATCCACAATATAACTTGCCTCGTGTGTTCCGAGAGACAATAGGTAATGGTTCTCAGATGTCATTGGACAATTTTTTGAATAACCCTACGGAGAGAAATACAACTTCTCATGCACCTAATATGCCTAATCCTTGCATTCCCTGGGACAGATGGGAACAGGAGAGGAATCAGTGGTGTTACAATCCTTTTGAGAATGTAGGAAGGAGGCTGTCTTTGTCTCTACCACAAGAAAGTAAGTCTTTATTCGAACAATTAGACAAACTTATGTGGAAAGAAACAGCTACTTTCTTTAATTTAATGGGACTACAAAAATATTTGGACTTAGACATTACACCCAGAGGTCTTAGAGTATATAAAGATCCTACTCTGCCTTTGATTTACAGAATACTAATGATTTGCAGTTCCATAAACGTTGGGTATCAGCAGCACGTAAGTGCACCCTTAAATGGGTAAATATATTAATAGATCGTGATAGAGTCAAACAGAAAGAACTCAAAAAACAAATCAAATAAATCTGCAATACCCTTTCTTCAGGTACACATGCGTCTGTACTTGATACGTATCTTAATGATATTAATTCTAAACTCAAGAACTATGAAGAGGAATTGGTGGACAGAAAGAAGCAAAAGCTGATACGGGATCTGCACGATTACGGAAACGGGAAGGCGTTTATCTCCAGAGCAAATAGAAAGAAGTCTCACAATCATGTGAGATTTCAAAAGCCAGAAAACGCTTCCCGGGCCCACGATTCTTCCTTCTCTGCCTCAGATGGTTTCTATACATTTTGCGAAGATGAATGTGATAATTCTGATGATTTTCCTGTGTTACCTCCAGCACAACAACCAGAGTGACATGTACAGACCTTTCGGAGTGAGACCTCCTATTCCCTTGGGGGCAGACAGGGTGTTAAACGTGTCAGTGAGGCACAAGGACAATTTCAGAGAGACTACTATCCATAGAGGGGATATAAATGAGGTAAAAGATCAAACTATACCTCTAGTTAATAATAATTATATAATTAGTCTCTCTGGACATGTTTCACAGATTATGAATATTCAGTTCTTAACCGAGGCTTAAAATTTGTTCCTACGGTAGTGCCTCGCATATATGAAACTAAATGTGATGTATTTAGGTTTAGTAAAAAATTGCATTTAAAATATTTTTTAGTAACACTTCTGCAAGGAATGTTTCTGTAGATAATAATTTTGATAACACAAGTAATTCTGATGATAGTTTTGGTACTTGTGAATCAGATTCTTCCTTTAATGCTTATTGTAGGCTGGATACCAGCAATGTACATGTTAAAAGTATGTTTATGCCTCCTTATTTTAATGAGGAAGTTATGCACTTTTCAAAAATGCTAAATTTTGCACTTCAAGATGATTTTAATAAATTTAAGAAAACAAGAAAGCCCTATGGATATAATTTATCCAAGATGGAATGGGAAGCTCTTATATCATTAAGTAAAATGGATAATGTTGTATTTAAACCCTCAGACAAGGGAAATAAATTAGCCATAATGCATGTTTCTCAATATTTTTCCATGTGTATGGAACATTTGAATGATAGTGGTACTTATGAAACTATAGATATGACAATATATGCTCTTGCTTTGGAAAAATATCATGAATTAATATCCAGAGGTAACAGACTTGGATATTTTACAGATTCAGACATTAAAAATAAATTTAGTTGTTGTGTCTTTCGGCTTTTCCCGATTAGGGGTCTCCACAGCAGAACTCTGGTCCGCTAATGATTGGTAGTGGACTTTTACGTGCCGAGTTACCAGTCTTGATGCACAACCTTCAACGAAGGTGCGCCCATTCACGCATGTCTGCACGCAGAAGACGCTCTAGCTGAGAATCAAACCGGACAGCGTCTTACTTTGCGGCGACAACGCTACCGCAGCACCACCACCGCAGATATTATAAAAGATAATAGAATGGCACATTTTTATTGCCTTCCGAAGGTGCATAAAAACTTAAATAAACCACCGGAAAGGCCTATTGTGGATGGATGTGATTATTTTACACATGCTATAGGCGTCTTTTTACATTATTATTTGTGCCCTGTAGTAACTAAACTTCCTTCTTATATTAAAGATGTATTTGATTTTTGACATAAAATAAGTGATATAGAATGGAATAATGATATGTATTTTTTTTACAATAGATGTCAAGAGTTTATATACCAGCATAAGTCATACTTTTGGCTTAGAAGCAGTATGATTTTTTCTTGGAGCTTCTCCAGTTACAGAATATATCATAGACCTTATTAATTTCTGTCTTACTAATAATTTTTTTGAATTTAATAATATTCTGTTTAGACAGAAACAGGGTACTGCCATGGGGGCTGCCTTTACCCCCATGTATGCCAATCTTATATGGGACTTTTTGAATTAGAATATATTTACAATGGTTCATTTTTTTGTCAGTATGTTATTAAATATTTTCATTATATAGATGATATGATTTTTATTGTACGGGGGGGTGACCTACTTGAACAATTTGTTCAATCTTTGCATTCCAATTTAAAATTTGATGGACTTACAGTAGGAGGAAGTATTCCTTTTTTAGATGTAGAATTAAGTATAATAGATGGGATTACTTTACACACTAAAGTTCATAGAAAATTTGATCAAGGAATGCATTTTGTACAAAGGGATAGTTGTCATCCTGTACATATCCTGGAAGCATTGCCTTATGGTGAGATGTTAAGGGTATCCAGGTTATGTAATAATATTGAAGATTTACGTAAAGAAATACAAGTAACAATGGATATGTTTGAAAATAGGGGTTATGATAAGAGTTTAATGGAGAATAGCTGGAAGAGACTATGTTCTGGCTTTGGTGTAAATAACACACAATGTAATGTATATAATATGGCTCCATATAAAATGGTTTGTGGAGAATCCTTGGAATCTATATATTTTGTTTCTACAGTTGGGTGTCTTAGTTTTAAAATTTCTCAGGTGGTCAAATATTTTTGGAATTATCTGTGTTCTTTGAAAAATGTGTCTTCTTGGTTGAATGCTAAATTAGGCATTTCTCACAGAAGAGGTAGAAATATACATCATTTTATTGTTAAAGGAAAGTTTAGTCTTCCAGATGTTAAAATAAACTTAAATACACCTATATTGGGTACTTCAGGTTGTAAAAAATGTAAGACATTTGCCTCAATATAAATTTTCTCCTCTTCTTCCTGTCATTTACTTCTTTACTGGCATTTTTTTACCAGAATAGTCCGACTTGCGCAGTGCCTGTTTTCAGTGGAGGCCTGCAGAGAAAAACTCCATTGTACAGACTTCATGGACATCGTCTGCATTGTTTCATCATATACAGTCAGTTTTATTCATGAGCAACGGTTCCTTTAGTCAGACATTCCTGACAATTAAATCATTTACATTTCCGAATAAAAATAACAGATACAAGGGTTGTATACAGATACATTTTTAAGATAAAGAGTTATAGCAGACCAAATAAAGGAAGGAGGGCAGGAGGAACGCAAAGGAAATGAGATGATAGAGAAGGGTATAGTTGTTATAATAGTACATTAAGTTTTGTGCAGCAGAGATAAATTCATATAGCTGTATTAGTACCAATTTAACCAACGGTGGTGCAGGTGTTGCTTCAGTTGGCATTTAAAGTCTTTCAAGGTTGCAGACTGTTCTTAAGTGGGATGATATTCCATCTATTAGCAAGGCAATCCAAATACATTGAATATCCTGTATTGTTGTTAGATTTAGTAATGAAGAGAAATTATTTGTAAGTGTAGTTTAAGACTGAATGATGGAGTGAAGCGATGGGAATTTTTCAGGGTTGTGTAGTAGTTTGAAGATTGTACTTAAAGGACAACAACGGGATATGCCCTACACAAACTCAACTTATTAGATCCTTTTCTCCCTATTCCGTCCACCAACCTGGAAAAATGAATAATACTACATTACTTTCCCGTACTGTTCTACTTTCACTTAGAAAAGTATTTCTTGCACCCTGTAAAAGTTAACTTTTGGCTCAGAAGCTGTGATGTCAGAGTGGCTACAAATCAGCAGTAGTTTCTATAGAAGATACCGCCCAGAAACTTACATCATCCTGGCACTATTTGCATACTATTGCTAAAAATCCCTACCCCCGCCTATTATGTGATGTCAGAGATTCAGACCTTCCCAAACTTGCTGCAGGGAGTAAGGAACCTCTTTTCGATCGTGTTGCATCCTGCGGAGTGGTTTGTCTAGCTAGACATCTGGGAACACGTGGACTCAGTATCAAGAAGCTCCTATTGGATCTTGCATTTAAACTGTAAGCTCTTCAACTTTTTTTTTTTTTTTTTTAAGAAGCGAGTTAAGGTATTTTCTGTGTAGAAAAGTGCAACTTTAAATTCGGACTTCATTGCCTTATGTAAGGGAGGGTGTGCAAGCCTTTATTTTTAAATCTGAACTTCCAGTGTGGCTGTGTTGTGTACATCCAGACTTCCCAGCATGAGTATTTGCCCAAATTTTGCTTTTAAGCTTAGTCGCTAGCATGTTTCACTTTTTAGGTATTTTTTTTTTTTTTTTTTTTAGGTTTTTCTTGCAGTCGCTAGCATGAGGTTTCACTTTAAAGCATCTAAAGTGAAATCTCATGCTAGCGACTGCAAGAAATCCTGTTTAAACACAGAGATATGCTGTCAGGATGCTTTAAACAGGATTTCTTGCAGTCGCTAGCGTGAGGTTTCACTTTAAATGCTAGCGACTGCAAGAAATCCTGTATGCAAGCAGGGGCTGAGTGTGTGTGTATGTGTGTGTGTGTATGCAAGCAGGAGCTGAGTGTGTGTGTGTGTGTGTGTGTGTGTGTGTGTGTGTGTGTGTGTGTGTGTGTGTGTGTATGCAAGCAGGGGCTGAGTATGTGTGTGTGTATGCAAGCAGGGGCTGAGTGTGTGTGTGTGCAAGCAGGGGCTGAGTGTGTGTGTGTGTGTATGCAAGCAGGGGCTGAGTGTGTGTGTGTGTATGCAAGCAGGGGCTGTGTGTGTGTGTGTGTGTGTGTGTGTGTGTGTAAGCAGGGGCTGAGTGTGTGTGTGTGTGTATGCAAGCAGGGGCTGTGTGTGTGTGTGTGTGTGTGTGTGTGTGTGTGTGTGTGTGTGTGTATGTAAGCAGGGGCTGAGTGTGTGTGTGTGTGTGTGTGTGTAAGCAGGGGCTGAGTGTGTGTGTGTGTGTGTAAGCAGGGGCTGAGTGTGTGTGTATGCAAGCAGGGGCTGAGTGTGTGTATATGCAAGCAGGGGCTTAGTGTGTGTGTGTATATAAGCAGGGGCTGAGTGTATGTGTGTGTAAGCAAGCAGGAGCTGAGTGTGTGTGTTTATGCAAGCAGGGGCTGTGTGTGTGTGTGTGTGTGTGTGTGTGTGTGTGTGTGTGTGTGTGTGTGTGTGTGTCTATGCACGCAGGGGCTGAGTGTGTGTGTATGTGTCTATGCACGCAGGGGCTGAGTGTGTGTGTGTGTGTGTCTATGCACGCAGGGGCTGAGTGTGTGTGTGTGTGTGTGTGTCTATGAACGTAGGGCCTGATTGTGTGTGTGTGTCTATGCACGCAGGGGCTGAGTGTGTTTGTGTGTGTCTATGCACGCAGGGGCTGAGTGTGTGTGTGTGTGTGTGTGTGTGTGTGTGTGTCTATGCACGCAGGGGCTGAGTGTGTGTGTGTGTCTATGCACGCAGGGGCTGAGTGTGTGTGTGTCTATGCACGCAGGGGCTGAGTGTGTGTGTGTGTCTATGCACGCAGGGGCTGAGTGTGTGTGTGTGTCTATGCATGCAGGGGCTGAGTGTGTGGGTGTGTGCACGCAGGGGCTGAGTGTGTGTGTGTGTGCACGCAGGGGCTGAGTGTGTGTGTCTATGCACGTAGGGGCTGAGTGTGTGTCTATGCACGCAGGGGCTGAGTGTGTGTGTCTATGCACGCAGGGAGTGAGTGTGTGTATCTATGCACGCACGGACTGAGTGTGTGTGTGTCTATGCACGCAGGGGCTGAGTGTGTGCATGTCTATGCACACAGAGGCTGAGTCTGTCTATGCACGCAGGGGCTGAGTGTGTGTGTGTGTCTATGCACGCAGGGGCTGAGTGTGTGTGTGTGTGTATGCAAGCAGGGGCTGAGTGTGTGTGTGTATGCAAGCAGGGGCTGAGTGTGTGTGTGTGTGTGTGTGTGTGTGTGTGTGTGTGTGTGTCTATGCACGCAGGGGCTGAGTGTGTGTGTATGTGTCTATGCACGCAGGGGCTGAGTGTGTGTGTGTGTGTCTATGCACGTAGGGGCTGAGTGTGTGTGTGTGTGTGTGTGTCTATGCACATAGGGCCTGATTGTGTGTGTGTGTCTATGCACGCAGGGGCTGAGTGTGTTTGTGTGTGTCTATGCACGCAGGGGCTGAGTGTGTGTGTGTGTGTGTGTGTGTGTGTGTGTGTGTGTGTCTATGCACGTAGGGGCTGAGAGTGTGTGTGTGTGTCTATGCACGCAGGGGCTGAGTGTGTGTGTGTCTATGCACGCAGGGGCTGAGTGGGTGTGTGTCTATGCACGCAGGGGCTGAGTGTGTGTGTGTGTGTCAATGCAGGCAGGGGCTGAGTGTGTGGGTGTGTGTCTATGCATGCAGGGGCTGAGTGTGTGGGTGTGTGCACGCAGGGGCTGAGTGTGTGTGTCTATGCACGTAGGGGCTGAGTGTGTGTCTATGCACGCAGGGGCTGAGTGTGTGTCTATGCACGCAGGGGCTGAGTGTGTGTGTCTATGCACGCAGGGAGTGAGTGTGTGTATCTATGCACGCACGGACTGTGTGTGTGTCTATGCACGCAGGGGCTGAGTGTGTGCATGTCTATGCACACAGGGGCTGAGTGCGTGTGTGTCTATGCACGCAGGGGCTGAGTGTGTGTGTGTGTCTATGCACGCAGGGCTGAGTGTGTGTGTGTGTGTGTGTGTATGCAAGCAGGGGCTGAGTGTGTGTGTGTGTGTGTGTGTGTATGCAAGCAGGGGCTGAGTGTGTGTGTGTGTGTGTGTGTGTGTGTGTGTGTGTGTGTGTGTATGCAAGCAGGGGCTGAGTGTGTGTGTGTGTGTGTGTGTGTGTGTGTGTGTGTGTGTGTGTGTACACAGGGGCTGAGTGTGTGTGTGTGTGTGTGTGTGTGTGTGTGTGTGTGTGTGTGTGTGTGTGTGTGTGTGTGTGTGTCTATGCATGCAGGGGCTGAGTGTGTGTCTATGCACGCAGGGGCTGAGTGTGTGTGTGTGTGTCTATGCACGCAGGGGCTGAGTGTGTGTGTGTGTGTCTATGCACGCAGGGGCTGAGTGTGTGTGTGTGTGTGTGTGTCTATGCACGCAGGGGCTGAGTGTGTGTGTGTGTGTGTGTGTCTATGCACGCAGGGGCTGAGTGTGTGTGTGTGTGTCTATGCACGCAGGGGCTGAGTGTGTGTGTGTGTGTGTGTGTGTGTGTGTGTGTGTGTGTGTGTGTGTATGCATGCAGGGGCTGAGTGTGTGTGTATGCACGCAGGGGCTGAGTGTGTGTGTGTGTCTATGCACGCAGGGGCTGAGTGTGTGTGTGTGAGTGTCTATGCACGCAAGGGCTGAGTGTGTGTGTGTGTGTGTGTGTGTGTGTATGCAAGCAGGGGCTGAGTGTGTGTGTGTGTGTGTGTGTGTGTGTGTGTGTGTGTGTGTGTGTGTCTATGTACACAGTGGCTGAGTGTGTGTGTGTGTGTATGTGTGTCTATGCATGCAGGGGCTGAGTGTGTGTGTGTGTCTATGCACGCAGGGGCTGAGTGTGTGTGTGTGTGTCTATGCACGCAGGGGCTGAGTGTGTGTGTGTGTCTATGCACGCAGGGGCTGAGTGTGTGTGTGTGTGTGTCTATGCACACAGGGGCTGAGTGTGTGTGTGTGTGTGTGTGTGTGTCTATGCACGCAGGGCTGAGTGTGTGTGTGTGTCTATGCACGCAGGGCTGAGTGTGTGTGTGTGTGTGTCTATGCACGCAGGGCTGAGTGTGTGTGTGTGTGTGTGTGTCTATGCACGCAGGGGGTGAGTGTGTGTGTCTATGCACGCAGGGGGCGAGTGTGTGTGTCTATGCACGCAGGGCCTGAGTGTGTGTGTGTCTATGCACGCAGGGCCTGAGTGTGTGTGTGTGTCTATGCACGCAGGGCCTGAGTGTGTGTGTGTGTGTCTATGCACGCAGGGCCTGAGTGTGTGTGTGTCTATGCACACAGGGCCTGAGTGTGTGTGTGTCTATGCACACAGGGCCTGAGTGTGTGTGTGTGTGTGTGTGTGTGTGTGTGTGTGTGTGTGTGTGTGTGTGTGTGTGTGTGTGTGTGTGTGTGTGTGTGTATATGCAAGCAGGGGCTGAGTGTGTGTATGCAAGCAGGGGCTGAGTGTATGTGTGTGTGTGTGTGTGTGTGTGTGTGTGTATGCAAGCAGGGGCTGAGTATGTGTGTGTGTGTATGTATATGCAAGCAGGGGCTGTGTGAGTGTGTGTCTGTCTATGCACGCAGCGGCTGAGTGTGTGTGTGTCTATGCACGCAGGGGCTGAGTGTGTGTGTGTCTATGCACGCAGGGGCTGAGTGTGTGTGTGTCTATGCACGCAGGGGCTGAGTGTGTGTGTGTGTGTGTGTGTGTGTGTGTGTGTGTCTATGCATGCCGGGGCTGAGTGTTTGGGTGTGTGTCTATGCACGCAGGGACTGAGTGTGTGTGTGTGTCTATGCACACAGGGCCTGTGTGTGTGTGTGTGTGTGTGTGTGTGTGTGTGTGTGTGTGTATGCAAGCAGGGGCTGAGTATGTGTGTGTGTGTGTGTGTGTGTGTGTGTGTGTGTATGCAAGCAGGGGCTGTGTGTGTGTGTCTATGCACGCAGGGGCTGTGTGTGTGTGTATGCACGCAGGGGCTGTGTGTGTGTCTATGCACGCAGGGGCTGAGTGTGTGTGTGTCTATGCACGCAGGGGCTGAGTGTGTGTGTGTCTATGCACGCAGGGGCTGAGTGTGTGTGTGTCTATGCACGCAGGGGCTGAGTGTGTGTGTGTCTATGCACGCAGGGGCTGAGTGTGTGTGTGTCTATGCACGCAGGGGCTGAGTGTGTGTGACGCAGGGGCTGAGTGTGTGTGTGTCTATGCAGGGGCTGAGTGTGTGTGTGTCTATGCACGCAGGGGCTGAGTGTGTGTGTGTGTCTATGCACGCAGGGGCTGAGTGTGTGTGTGTATGCACGCAGGGGCTGAGTGTGTGTGTGTGTGTCTATGCAGGGGCTGAGTGTGTGTGTGTGTCTATGCACGCAGGGGCTGAGTGTGTGTGTGTGTGTGTGTCTATGCATGCAGGGGCTGAGTGTGTGTGTGTGTCTATGCACGCAGGGGCTGAGTGTGTGTGTGTGTGTCTATGCACGCAGGGGCTGAGTGTGTGTGTGTGTGTCTATGCACGCAGGGGCTGAGTGTGTGTGTGTCTATGCACGCAGGGGCTGAGTGTGTGTGTGTCTATGCACGCAGGGGCTGAGTGTGTGTGTGTGTGTCTATGCACGCAGGGGCTGAGTGTGTGTGTGTGTGTATGCATGCAGGGGCTGAGTGTTTTTGTGTGTCTATGCACGCAGGGGCTAAGTGTGTGTGTGTGTCTATGCACACAGGGGCTGAGTGTGTGTGTGTGTGTGTGTGTGTGTGTGTGTGTCTATGCACGCAGGGGCTGAGTGTGTGTGTGTCTGCACAGGGGCTGAAGTGTGTGTGTCTATGCACGAGGGCTGAGTGTGTGTGTGTGTGTGTGTGTGTGTGTGTGTATGTGAGCAGGGTCTGAGTGTGTGTGTGTATGCACGCAGTGGCTGAGTGTGTGTGTGTGTGTATGCACACAGGGGCTGTGTGTGTGTGTGTGTGTGTGTGTGTGTGTGTATGCAAGCAGGGGCTGAGTGTGTGTGTGTGTGTATGCACGCAGGGGCTGAGTGTGTGTGTGTGTGTGTGTGTGTGTGTGTGTGTATGCAAGCAGGGGCTGAGTGTGTGTGTGTGTGTGTGTGTGTGTGTGTGTCTATGCACGCAGGGGCTGAGTGTGTGTGTGTGTGTGTGTATGCACGCAGGGGCTGAGTGTGTGTGTGTGCACGCAGGGGCTGTGTGTGTGTGTCTATGCACGCAGGGGCTGAGTGTGTGTGTGTGTCTATGCACGCAGGGGCTGAGTGTGTGTGTGTCTATGTACGCAGGGGCTGAGTGTGTGTGTGTCTATGCACGCAGGGGCTGAGTGTGTGTGTGTCTATGCACGCAGGGGCTGAGTGTGTGTGTGTATGCACGCAGGGGCTGAGTGTGTGTGTGTGTCTATGCACGCAGGGGCTGAGTGTGTGTGTGTCTATGCACGCAGGGGCTGAGTGTGTGTGTGTGTCTATGCACGCAGGGGCTGAGTGTGTGTGTGTGTGTGTCTATGCACGCAGGGGCTGAGTGTGTGTGTGTGTGTCTATGCACGCAGGGGCTGAGTGTGTGTGTGTGTGTGTGTGCAGTGGCTGGTGTGTGTGTGTGTGTGTGTCTATGCACGCAGGGGCTGCGTGTGTGTGTGTGTGTGTCTGTATGCAGGCAGTGGCTAAGTGTGTGTGTGTGTGTGTATACAGGGCTGAGTGTGTGTGTGTGTGTGTCTATGAGGGCTGAGTGTGTGTGTGTGTCTATGCAAGGGGCTGAGTGTGTGTGTGTGTGTGTGTGTGTATGCACGCACGGGCAGAGTGTGTGTGTGTGTGTGTGTGTGTACGCAGGGGCTGAGTGTGTGTGTGTGTGTGTGTGTCTATACACGCAGGGGCTGAGTGTGTGTGTTTGTGTGTCTATGCACGCAGTGGTTGAGTGTGTGTGTGTGCGTGTCTATGCAACGAGGGGCTGAGTGTGTGTGTGTCTATGCACGCAGGGGGCTGAGTGTGTGTGTGTGTGTGTGTGTGTGTCTATGCACGCAGGGCTGAGTGTGTGTGTCTATGTGCATGGGGGCTGAAGGGTGAAAAAAATAAAATTTTTCTTTTTTTTTTTTTTTTTTTTTTTTTTTTTTGTGGGGGTGTGTGTGTGTGTGTGTGTGGGTGTGTGTGTTTTTGTGTGTGTGTGTGTTTTGTATGCAAAAAAAAAGGGGGGGGGGGGGGGGGGGGGGGGGGGGGGGGGGGGGGGAAAGGGGTGGGGGGGGGTGTGGGTGTGTGGGGGGGGGGGGGGGGGGGGTGA